>NC_061105.1:51901289-51945981 GCF_015104395.2 Macrobrachium nipponense | reverse complement strand
CAAGAATTGAGGAAGAAAGGCATCTTACTAGTAGCCTACCTAGAAGATTGGCTGATCTGGGTGACCAGTGTAGCGGAATGCCACAAGTCGACATCCAAAGTACTGGAATTCCTAAGATTCTTAGGGTTCCAAGTAAACAAGGATAAATCCAGGCTAACCCTGGCATCTCGATTCCAATGGTTGGGGATCCAGTGGGACCTGAGGAAACACGAGCTATCTCTTCTGCCCAAAAGGCCAAAGAAATAGCAAAAGCTACAAAACATTTCCTCAAGAACAAACGATCCTCTCGCCGAGAACAAGAGAGGATCCTGGGTTCTCTACAGTTTGAATCAGTAACAGACGTTCTACTGAAAGCCAGATTGAAGGATATCAGTCAAGTTTGGAGATCAAGAGCCAACATCAAATTCAGAGACAAAGTTTCAAGAATACCGAACATTCTAAAAAAAAGAGACTTCGTCCATGGATGGAAAGCGGAACCTGTCCAAATCAGTTCCTCTGCAGTTTTCCCCACCATCTCTAATTATCCATACAGATGGATCTCTGAGCGGTTGGGGAGGATATTCACAATTCAAAAAAGTCCAAGGAACATGGTCAGAAACATTCCGTCGATTCCATATAAATATACTGGAAGCGATGGCAGTCTTCTTAACCCTGAAGCGGTTATTACCGACCAAGAATATCCATATTCGGATAGTGTCAGACAGCTTTACGGTAGTACATTGCATAAACAGGAAAGGTTCCAAATCCAACAAACTAAACCATGTGATGATAGCAATATTCTTGTTAGCAGAGAGGAATCACTGGCATCTGTCAGCAATTCATCTGGCAGGGGAGAGAAATGTCGTGGCGGACTCTCTGTCCAGGACGACTCCGCTAGAATCAGAATGGTCTCTGGACAACAAATCATTCAAATGAATTGCAACCCAGATTCCAGGACTCCAAGTGGATCTTTTTGCATCGGAGTCCAATCACAAACTAGCTTGCTATGTGGCTCCTAACCTAGACAACCGTGCCTTTGCCATCGATGCAATGTCTCTAGATTGGAACATCTAGGAAAGAATTTACCTTTTTCCTCCAGTAAATCTTCTATTGAAAGTACTACACAAACTAATATCCTTCAAAGGACAGTTAGCACTAGTAGCGCCCAACTGGCCGAAGAGCAATTGGTATCCCCTTCTCTTGGAGATGAAACTCAAACCCAAGACGATTCCATCCCCGAACCTGACACAGATAGTACAAACGCAGACTGTGTCAGCTTCCTCAAGAATTCTGATTGCCCTAACTTTATGGACTTCATGAAGTTTGCAGCACAAAAAGAGGCAAGCATAGACCCTTTGGATATTCTATTTGTAGAATCCAACAAGAGGGATTCTACGATTAGACAATACAATTCAGCAGTAAAGAAACTAGCAAAATTTTTGAAAGACCTAGATGTTCAGGAAATGAATGCAAACCTAACAATCTCCTTCTTTAGATCCTTACATGAAAAAGGTTTAGCAGCCAGCACAGTAAAATCAGCTCTAAGGAAAATGTTCCAAATATCAATTTGACGGACACATACTTCTCTTCTATTCCAAAGGCATGCGCCCGGTTGAGACCCGTAAACCGCCCTCAAACAATATCGTGGTTTCTGAACGATGTACTTAAACTGGCATCAGATTTAGACAATGATGCATGTTCTTACTCAGCACTGCTAAGGAAAACACTATTTCTAGTAGCCCTGGCTTCTGGAGCTAGAATTTCTGAACTATCGGCCCTCTCTAGGAACCCAGGACATGTGGAGTTCCTTCCGTCAGGGAAAGTCTTACTTTCACCTGACAGACAGTTTTTAGCTAAGAATGAGGACCCGCAAAATAGGTGGACACCTTGGGAAATTCTTCCTCTTACAGAGGATAAATCATTATGTCCTGTTCACACTCTCAAGACCTTCATAAGCAGAATGTCTCAAATAACCTCAGGTCCTCTTTTTCTTAGAGAAAAGGGAGGTACCATCACCTTAAGAGGTATCAGGCAACAGATTCTTTACTTCATTAAGCAAGCTAATCTGGATTCGGCCCTCATGTCCATGACATCCGAGCAGTTGCCACCTCTATTAACTACTTTCAGAATATGAAATTCGAGGACCTTAAAAAGTACACGGGTTGGAAGTCTCCGGCAGTCTTTAAGCGCCAATATCTGAAAAACCTACAGGCCCTAAAATTTTCAGCAGTGGCAGCGGGAGGCATAGTTGTCCCTGAAGAACGGAGTGACAGCTCTCCTTAGAAACCTTTATTAATTCTATCCCTTTTACTCTCTCCTACCTGTATGACCCTTGTACCTGCATGACTCGCTCACACTCCCCACCATCCTCTTAATCCCACCACCGGATATTGTAGAATATTGTTTATAGATTATTTGTAGGCACCACTATAGTGGTACCATAAGAACTTCATATTGATCCTTATTTTTGCATCAGGCCAAATAGGCCAAGAAACAAACTAAATTTGGTACTATGTGGAAATTTTATTCTAAGTAGCTTAAGGTAAAATAGTTTAAGGCGTATTATTAGATTTGTAATATCTGAGTTGTTGATAGAATTGTTTTAAAAATAAAAAAATTTCCATTTTCACTTATTCTGGGTCTTATTAACCCTTTATACAGAACTTTGAACTAAAAACTTGGATAAAATTCTCTGATATGTTTTCACCGGCAGACACAGGTCGAACCCAGAAAAGGGATTTTGATGAAGGAAAAATCTATTTCTGGGGGAGGACCTGTGTCGCCCGGTGAACCCAAACCCTTTTTCATTCTCACATCCCCACCCTGATTAATCCAAGTTTGTAGGACTACTTTAGGAATGAGGGAAGCGCGTGGGTATTAGTAGTAGTAGCGAGAGGAGCGGGTGGTGGGATTTCGTTGTAGCGGCTCCCACCAGAGAGGAGGATTTTGAAAGGAACTTTCTAAATGGTAGAGGTCCTGTGATTTGTGGTAACACAACGCCCCTATACTTATACCGACACCCTTCGGGTGCTCGCACTGAGGGTAGTAACTTCAGCATACCATGATAGCTTTTTTCTCTGGTTTATCTAGAGTTTATTTATACAAGCGGCCCGCGGTTAACGGCGCAATCGATTGCTCAACAGTGAATTGGTTTTACGGCTGTCGTCAAAAATATTCATTAAAAAAAATACGGCATTTTAAAGGTACTTTTACGGCAAAATTTTCAGTTAACGGCGCTGCTAGTGCTGTTGTCTAACGAGTTCATACATTTGTAGAAATGCCGTTCAGACCATAAAGGTTATGCAAATTATATTAACAAATTTTATGGAGAGTATTACGTAGGTATTACGGGCAAAATATATGCCTCTGACGTGTTGCTGTTCTATGCCAAAAATATCGAGTTACATAAGTTTCAAATTAGCTATGGATGTGTCGATTTATAATTTGTTTAAAATGTGTATGAAAATGTATTATGTGTAAGGTATTTTTATTTCTGCACAGAAATTTGATACAAAGGCAGCTTTTGAAACTGCCCTTCACGTTATCAAATACGATTTTTTTTCATGTTCTTTCTTGTGAGCCACTGCCTGCCGCTCTTCCGAAAATATAGATTTAAAAAAAGTGCAAATTAGCGATCGATGTGTCGATTTTATAAATGTTTATGCTTTTATGTTTAAAATGTGTATGAAAATGTATCACGAATAGGGCATTTTTATTTATGTGCAGAAATATGATAAAAAGGCAGCTTTTGAAACTGCCCTTCAAGTTATCGACTACAATGTTTTTTCATGTTTGTTCTTGTATGCCGCCGTCTGCCGCTCTTCCGATAATATAGAGTTAAAAAGAGTGCAAATTTGGCGATCGATGTGTCGATTTTTTTCATTTTTATGCTTTTATGTTTAAAATGTGTATGAAAATGTATTAAGTAAAGGTATTTTCATTTTTGTACATAAATAAGATACAAATTAAGGCAGCCTTTGTAACTACGCTCCACGTTGTCAGGGGATGTTTTTTCAAGTTCGTTCTTGTCCGCCTCTGTTCCGAAAAATGCATGGTGTTATTTTATTAATTATGCATCTTTTCCATAAATCCTTTAGAAAGTTATACATTATTTCACTGTATCAAAGAATATTGTATGTATTTCATATTATTGTATTATAAAATACTACGGCAAATTTAAGCCAGTATTCCGCGGAGCGGCCAATGTTGTGGTTTGAAATCAGCTGCTGAATACGAGGTCTGTTTTTTCACCATAACGCAATTCTGAGCGAATTCTCTTGCTTCTAGTTAGCATAAACGAATATCTAGATACTTGACTTATATGAGACAAAGTTATTTTTCCTTATACAGCGTGTTTTTAGGTGGAAATATTTATTGAATATGTCTCATTGTGAATGTGAACTACTTTTTTTTCGTTAACAGATTACGTTGGTGGCATGTTTATTGCGTAAAAAATTACGTGATTCCGTTCGCAATAATCCTTTATATCATCGTAATACGAACTTTACGTTATTTATCTTATATCGGCGTGAAACCAACAGTAAAATGTGTTCTTTCAAGCACAGTAGTTTTGATTAAAATGATTTTATCCCAATTTTATCTACGGTTGTGTTTGATGGCATACGTTTACTGCAGTTTTATCCTTGTTGTTGATGTACGATAATAGTCATTAGCAGCTTGAAAAGTTTTCTCAGCTTCAGTTATAACTAGGTTCAAATTTAACAGTATATTTCCCGATTGATCTTTGATCTATAGCGAATAAAGTTATTACATTAAGATATCTCAGTTCTATTCTATACATAACGCCATTTATAACAACTACGGTAATAGTGTACTGTAGAAGATGATTGAAATACAAGCCAAACGGATGTTATCCAGTTCGGTTGTACTTAGAAAAAAAGTCGTTTCTCATTCTGTTGTTCATGGCTGTACACGTTCACGCAACGAATATAACGTTAAAACCATACTTTCATCATTCTCTTTTGCTGTTATTGAACTTATGTAACTAGAAGATGGATAAAGTTAGGCCATTGTAATTTGATCTCTCATAAAATCGTACTATCGTAAGACTAATGATCGTAACTTGAACACTACAGCTACCTGTACACTGTATAAACTATTATATATCTTTACATACTCTAGCCACCCAAAGAATTAAAGCTAGGCTTTTTTCACTTTACAGTATTTACAATGCTATAATGTACTGTACAGTACTACTGTATAGTAAATTCTCTAGTACTATACTGCATAAATATAATTTTACTTATTGCGCCATTGTGGGATTACAGCGCCTTTGACTGGTCTAGTTTCGAAAGAAGGTGTGCGGTGGCCTTAGGCTTTAAAATCGCTTAGCGTCGAAAATCACTTAGCGTCGGCGGCCAGGAACGGAACCCCTGACGCTAACCGAGGGCCACCAGTACTTGAAAAATGAGTTACAGGGATTTTTCACCGGGCGACACAGGTCCTCACCCAGAAATAGATTTTTCCTTCGTCAAAATCCCTTTTCTCCTGTATGAGTTTTCATGTGATAATTGACAGCACTTGAATCAGGAAAACTTTTTTGACATACAGAGCAAGTATATGGTTTCTCTCCTGTAAGAGTTCTCATGTGACGTTTGAGAGCATTTGAACCATAAAAACTTCTTTGATACATAGGACAAGTTTATGGTTTCTCTCCCATATGAGTTTGCATGTGATATTTGAAAGTATTTGAACCATAAAACTTCTTTGACATATAGGACAAGTATATGGTTTCTCTCCCCTATGAGTTTTTGTGATATTTGAGAGCATTTGAACCATAAAAAATTCTTTGACATATAGGACAAGTATATGGTTTCTCTCATGTATGAGTTTTCATGTGATATTTGAGAGCATTTGAACCATAAAAACTTCTTTGACATGTAGAGCAAGTATACGGTTTCTCTCCCGTATGAGTTCTCATGTGTATTTTGAGGTCACCTTAGACGAGAAAACAAAAACTTTTTTTGACATACAGAGCCAGAAGTATATTGGTTTCTCTCCTGTATGAGTTCCAATGTGATTTTTGAGAGAACTTGAAGTAGAAAAACTTCTTGACATATAGAGCAAGTATATGGTTTCTCACCTGTATGAGTTCTCATGTGACGTTTGAGAGGACTTGACCTAGAAAAACTTCTTTGACATATAGAGCAAGTATATGGTTTCTCTCCCGTATGAGTTCCCATGTGTGCTTTGAGATTACCTTGAAGAGAAAAACTTCTTTGACATATTGAGCAAGCATATGGTTTCTCTCTTGTATGAGTTCTCATGTGACGTTTGAGATAACTTGAACCAGAAAAACTTCTTTGACATGTAGAGCAAGTATATGGTTTCTCTCCCGTATGAGTTCCCATGTGTATTTTGAGATTACTTTGTTGAGAAAAACTTCTTTGACATATTGAGCAAGCATATGGTTTCTCTCCTGTATGAGTTCTCATGTGACGTTTTGAGAAATTGCCTTAGAAACCAGAAAACATTTCTTTTAGGACATGTTACAGCAAGTATATGGTTTCTCTCCTGTATGAGTTCCCATGTGTATTTTTGAGGATTACCTTTGAGAGAAAAACTTCTTTGACATATTGAGAAAGCATATGGTTTCTCTCCTGTATGAGTTTTCTTATGTGACGTTTGAGATGACTTGAACCAGAAAAACTTCTTAGCATTTGTAGAGCAAGTATAGGTTTCCTCTCCCCATAGAGTTTTCATGTGGATTTCAGCTTGTCAATTTTTGAAAATGTCCTTTGGCATTCAATACAAATTAATCGCTTCCCTGTTGTGTTACTTCTACCCAAATGTCTATTTTCTCCTCCAATACAGATCTTTTCCTTTCCGCTCTCATCATCACAGCTTGGAGAGCTGTCCTTTTCACACTTCATAGTAAATTGGGAAGAACAGTTCACATCAAAATCACCATAGTCAAAAAATTCTGGTTCTGCCTTGAATTCTAACAAGGGGTCTGCAAACGAAGAGTTATCTGCGTTTTCAGTTGGACCCTCCTCCAGATCCTCCTTCTCTTCTTTGAGTAGCAGCGGTGATGACGAGCCTTCAGCTTCCATTTCCACAGGATTTTATATGTACAATACTCAATCCTACTTAGGATTCGAAGGACATTTCATCTGTTTTTTGAAGAATCTGAAATAAAACAAACAATCTGAGACCAACATGTTCTGAGTAACTCCGTTCATAACAACTCTTAAAGTAAGCATCCTCAGGGAAATCAAATCTCACAATGCAATGATCATCTGGACACAATTTGTCTCAAAAGAAATAAACATTGTAGGCAACAAATTTAGTCAGGCCAAAGTTGTTGACAATTCAACAACCAGCTCTGACTTATACCAGATTTCCACCTACAACAAACATTTGGAAAGGGTCTCTGTCGTAACTTGGGGACTGCCTGTGCCTTTGTATAACAGACGAAGGTTCATACTCTCATAGGAACAAATCATTTTGTTTTTTCAATTCTGATGCCAAAATAGCTTATCCTAAACAGTAAGTAAGTTAGAAACTGCTCCTAACCTCACGAATTAAACTTGAAACCATACAAGAACGACATTACTCATAAACGTACAAATAATCTTTCGAATACTTACAGCAAAATAAAATGAACGATGTCCCTCACAAGTTCCCAACAAGACCAAGGAATAGGGTTCCTTTTCGATAATTTTGTACCACAACTTTAATTTCCAAGGACCTCTCACTCACCAAGTCTGCATTTGGTGCTTCGCGAATTATCTGCAAGATAGAGAAAGGGATCATTGTGAATACACAGGAAGTGTATTTGGGTTACATTACCACACAGGTATATTAATGTTTTCATAAGACCCCCCACATGATAGTTAGAACCCCTATAAAACGCTGAAAACGACCTATTTTGTTAGTGTTAACTCAAGAAAAACCCACTTTAAATCTATATACCTGGTTTTCTTTATAGTTTTATCACAAAAAGTGCATTTTTTGGTGAAATTGTTAAAAAACAGGAATTTGTGGATATTTCTCATAAGAAAATACAGCGAATACATGAATTTCATGCAAATAATGGGAAGAAATGTTCCAGAGAGAAATCTGAGGCTGCATGACTCCGCGAATGCAAAGAACGCAAATACAGGGGGGTCCCCTAAATCACTTATTGATGTTGCAATACCAAGGAACACCTGAGTAGATGTGAAAAAAAAGAGAAAAAGAACTTATAGGAATCAAGACCAGAAAATAGAAATAAAAAGGATATGGGATGTGCCAGTGGAAATTGTAACCCATAATCATAGGAACACTAGGCTAGGTCCCAAGACTCCAGAAAAGGAACCTGGAAAAAATTAGAATTTTGAAAAGTAAATTGTATTTTTCCTAACTTTACAAACTTGAGGTCCTTTTACAATAGGAATTGCTTACAACTCCAGAATAAGGTGGTTAGGCAGTAACTACCGTCCAGTAGGTGGGGAGACCTGCCTACTAGATGGTAGTTACTGCCTAACTGAGGGTTTGTGTATTGTGTAGGTGCAATGACAAATTGTCAAAACACGGCGAAAGCAATGGCAGGCAGAGGGGAGGGCAGAGGGCAGCGAAGCATAGACCCCCGCTATTTGAGGGTAGCTGAAATCTGCGAATAATTAAAACCACTCTAATAAGGCTCACAACTGCGTATTTTGATAGTTAAAACACACACACAAAAAAAAAAAACTAAAAATGCCTATACCTTCATATTTTTAGAGCTTTATCACAAAAAGTGCATTTAGTCACGGAAATTACATGAAAAAGGGGTTTTGACGAAGGAAAAATCTGTTTCTGGGGGAAGACCTGTGTCGCCCGATGAAAAGTTCCTGTAGCTCACTTTTCTAAGTATAAATAGAGCCTAAATATACCAGAGAAAAAAGCTAGTATGGTATGTTGAGGTTACTACCCTCGCGCGAGCACCCAGAGGGCGCCGGGTATAAAATACAAGGCGAGTGGAAGCCACTATTCACAGGTCTTCTGCCAATTAGAGGATTCCTTTCCAAAATCCCTCCCACGGCAGGAGCCGTTGCCAAGGTCACTCCTTCCACCTCGCTCCCGCTACTACTACCCGACCCGTGCGCTATCTGCATTCCTGGAATAGACACCCTAGCTTGGAATCGTTAAGGGTGGGAAAAAAAAGAGTAGAAGGGCTGGGTTCACCGGGCGACACAGGTCTTCCCCCAGAAACAGATTTTTCCTTCGTCAAAATCCCTTTTCTGGATTCGACCTGTGTCTGCCGGTGAAAAGGTATCAGAGAATTCCCATCCAAGCTTAACAGATACCAAACAATATAAATAAAAGGGGTTAATGAAACCTAAGGTTCCTCTAAAAAATAACTTTTTAATGCACTATAATGAGGTAGGAAATTTACTTACATACTAATTACACTAAGACTTAAACTATGACTTAGAACTAGCAATAACAAGGTAAAATAGTACAATTTAAGAATGGTATCTGAAGCCATAAACCAGGGTATATACAGACAGGTCCAGTGGCAGGATGACGACCAAACCCTCACGACCTGGAGGAGGGAGGTTTGGTAGGGAAAACGAGCGAGGCAGGTAGGAAGGAGAGAGTATTAAGGGAAAGAGGTGAGCAAAGGTTAAGGAAAGGATTTGACAAGATTCATCATTCTGGGGAGACTATGCTCCCTGCAGCAACTGCTGGGAATTTAAGGGCCTCTAAGTTTTTGAGGTAGTGGCGTTTAAAAACTGCTGGAGATTTCCAACCCGTAAATTTCTTCAGGTTCTCGAAATTCATGTTGTGAAAATAGTTAATGGGGGTAGCCACTGCTCGGATATCATGGACGTGTGGGACTGAATCCGGGTTGGTCTGTTTAACAAAGTAGAGTATTTGTTGTCTAATACCTTTAAGAGAAATCGTACCACCTTTCTCTCTAATGAAAAGGGGGCATGAAGATTTTTCGGATCTCCTAGCTAAGAAAGATTTAAGGGTAGCGACAGGACACAATGATGTGTCCTCTGTCAGAGGAATGATTTTCCATGGAGCCCTCTGTTTTGTGGGCCCTCATTTTTAGCTAAGTAATACTTCACTTGACGGGAGGAATTCCATATGGTCTGGGTTCCTAGAGAGAGCCGAGAGTTCAGATATTCTAGCACCTGAGGCCATGGCCATTAAGAATAAAGTTTTCCTAAGCAAGGTTATATAAGAGCATGAGTCATTATCAGTATCTGAGGCTAATTTAAGTACGTCATTTAAAAACCAAGAGACCGTATGAGGGCGGTCCACTGGTCTCAGGCGGGCACATGCTCGTGGAATCGAGGAAAAGTATGAATCTGACAGGTTAATATTAAAACCAACCTGAAAGATCTTCCTCAAAGCTGACTTGATTGTCGTAATGGTACGAGCGTCCAGGCCTTTTTCAAATAGAGTTCTAAAGAACGAAATTGCCAGATTCGTGGTCATTTTATGAGCAACTGATTCTTTTAGAAATTTGGCCAGCTTCTTCACTGCTGAATCATATTGCCTGAGTGTTGATTCCCTTTTATCTGATTCTATGAATAAGATGTTTAGTGGATCGATACTAGTGTCCTTTTGGGCTGCAAACTTCATGAAGTCCATAAAGTTAGGGCACTCTCTGAGTTTGTACTGTCTGTGTCAGTTCCGGATGAGGGATCCATTTGGGTCGGAGCTTCAGTTCTAGAAGAAGCGGAAACCAGTTGCTCTTTGGCCAGTTGGGTGCCACCAATGCTACTTGTCCTGTGAAAGATCTTAGCTTGTGCAGGACCTTCATCAGAAGATTCACCGGAGGAAATAGGTAAATCTTCTGCCAATTGTTCCAATCTAAGGACATCGCATCTGTGGCGTAAGCTAGAGGGTCTAGGTTGGGTGTCACGTAACACGGTAGTTTGTGGTTGGATTCTGTGGCAAATAGGTCTACCTGAAGGTCCGGGATTTTATCACTTTGGCTGTTGATTTGCGGCATTCTTTGACGCTGGCTGCCCAAATGAGCCAGTCGTCTAGATAGGCTACTAACATAACCCTTGAGTTCTCAGTTCTTGAACTATCGTCTCTCCTAGTTTGGTGAATATTCTGGGCGCGATGTTGAGCCCGAACGGCATGACTCTGAATGAGTAAGCCTTGATTCCTAGCCTGAAGCCTAGGTATGGAGAGAAGTTCCTTGCTATTGGAACATGATAGTAAGCGTCTGTAAGATCTATAGAGGTGGTGACGGCCCCACGGGGAAGTAAGGTCCGCACCTGCGAGACTGTCAACATTCGGAACTTGTCACAATGAATGTATGAGTTGAGACGGGACAAGTCCAGAATCACTCTTCTTTTGTCCGAGTTCTTCTTTGGGACACTGAACAGACGTCCTTGAAACTTTAGTCATTTCACTCTTTTTATGGCCTTCTTTTTCAGAAGATCTTTGGTATAGTCTACAAGGTCCACCGTTGGTATCTGATAAAATTTTACTGGCGGAGGGGGCCCTTTCTCCCATTTCCACCCCAGACCTTTTGAGACTATACTGTGGGCCCATGGACTGAAGGTCCAGTGGTCCCGGAAGAGATATAATCTCCCTCCTACCTGCGGGCTCTCACTGATTGGTTGCAGGTCTGTTACCTCTACCTCCCCGGAAGCCTCTACCTCTTGGTCCGCCTAGTAGCCGGGAGCCACCTCTGGCCCTGCTACTTCCCGCATGTCTGTTGTAGGCTGGGGAGGTCATTATAGCCGTGGATGTTGAAGGCTGTTGTGCTGGCGGAGTTTGTAGTAAAAAAAACTGTTGCTGCGGCTGAGCCTTAGATGTCGAAGGCTTACCGACTTGTGACACCGGAACCGCTTGTACCACCGTTTGAGGACAGGAGGCCAGGTAAGGATTGAATCTCCTTGACCTCTTCTTGGTTCTGGTTTGGTGTCCGGGGGTCTCAAACTTCCGCTTGAAGGGTAGTCCCCACCAGACCCGGAGGCTCTGGTTGGCTCTGGATGCCTCCCGAGAGATGTTGATAACCTCGTGTTCCGGGAACAGGTTTTCTCCCCATATTGAGGATTTTATTAGCCTATTGGTTTCGTGCCTTATAGAGGCACCCGCCAGGACATACTTCCTACAGGCCCGCCTTGCCATCACAAAGTCGTAGAGGTCCGACTGGAAGGTCTGTGGTAGACCTTTCGTTCAGGACCCAGAACACCTGTTCATCACAGTACGTGGTAGCTACCAACTCCACCGTAGTGACGGAGTTGATAGATCTTCCTAGTCTCGTTCTTTTCTCAAAGCCCGCCTTGATTAAGTGGTCCGGAATTTTGGGCAGCTTCTCTGAGAATAGAGTGGAAGCGCAATCCAGGTCCAGTTTACCTGCTGTAAACGTGGCCGGAGCTTCCTTCCAGAACTCCCTACTTGCAGGGAAGAGAAGAGAGGTAGCCTCTGTCTCTTTTAGTACTGGTAGGGGTTTGTCCTCTGCTGCCGCTTGTAAGGTTAGTTCCGCCACCTTGTCTGTACAGGGCGACGGAACCTCGTCTGGGGTTACAAACAGGTTGTAAGTACCCTTGTGTGGTGTCAACTTAGTGTTGACGCAGTCCCAGTCAGTGAGGGTGCGAACCCAAACTAGCGCATGTTCCGCTAGTCTGACAAATACAGGGAAAGGAAATTGGAGACCCGGCGGGAAGAGCTCAAAGTCCTCCAACGGACGGGTTCCGCACCCTTCAATTGTTAACTTCCCATCCGAAAATGGGGCATGCAAAGCCAACCGCCATGGGTTGTTTTTATCAAATGGCGGCAGTTTTGACACATCCGGCACCGTCATAGCCAGCGCCGGGGATCCGGAGTGGAGAAATCCGGTCATCATGTCTTCCAGGGGCTTGATCCTCTCGGCCAAAGATATTATTGCCGGGCCGGAGGTGTCAGAGCCCGAGGCGAGTCGTAACGACTCAAACCTCTCGTCAACCGCTTCTCTAACCTTCAACATTAGAAGGTTAGCGAGGATCTCATGATCGAATCCAGACTCCGTCGCCTTGGATCTGGCGGACTTAGCTCTCGACCCCTTAGGGGGGAGAGAATCCTTAGCAGCAGGTGACTGAGCAGATGTAGTCGACGGCCGAGGGGCCAGAGATGACTCAGCCACCGCTGACGGAGCTGGTTTTGATCCCTTTGGAAGGGATTTCAGTTTCACAGTTTTGATTTTGGGAACAACCGAGAGCGATCCTTCCCAAGAAGAGGTGGGCTTAGAGAAGCCCAGGAAAGAAGAGGAAGAAGAAGAAGGAGTAGGACTACGGAGACTCCCTGCCTCACTTACCTCCCCACCTACCTCCTCCTCAGTGGCCATGGGTTCCGCGTGAATGTTGATGGCCGCCATTTCTTCCGACATCAAGTTCTCCTGCTCGTCCGGAAGGGGCGTTGTCTCCGCGCGGATGGCTTCTATGATGGGGTTGGCAACCTGCGCCGGAACAGACATCGATGGGGACCCCTTGAACAGAAGGGAGCCCAGTCCTGCGTCCAAGACATACGGCTGTCCTGCCGGCGCATTCCTCCCGAAGCCGGAGACCCAACTTCTCAGACACCCTGGCGTCATGGCGGACGTCATCGGCAGTCTGTCAGAGAGAGGATCAAATTAACATTCCACTTTAGGAATAATATCTATAAAACTTCTCAAGTTATTACAACAGAAATTTTCATATCGATGATGTAGTAAAGATACTTACCTGCTCATCCGTGAGAAGGAACACCATCTCGTAGCAGACAGTGCACGCCTCCGGGTGCCAGACCATGTAGCGGCCGAACTGCACTGCACAATTCACATGTGAGCGACACACTACATGGCAGGTCTCGCCGAGTGAGGCGGAGCATCCTTGCGTCTGGCAGCGGACCTTCTGTAAGTTGAAATCTCAAATGAGTATCAGTCTCAAGGGGAGCCGGAGTTAGCTCTGGTGAGAACATGCACCTTAACCTAGATACTGTTTCAAGACTTACTCACTAACAATTTCAACTCACTGAATGAATTGAAGAAAATCTCAGATATATCTGCCTGCTCCCTATTCCGTTCCTGGGGGGTAGATGTATGCCTGGTATGTGAGGTCTGAGATCCACCGGACCAGAGAAGAGGAAGGACCTCATCTCTATTATGGTTGGCCGGATCGGACGGCTACGTATTACCGTAGACGAATACCTGACCCATCTACTGTTCCCACCGGAGTGGGGAGCACCACAAGAACGGAATCCGAGCTACGGCAAGGCTAGTGCAACACTCCGGTAGTGGATGTGAGGGTGAGTCACTCTCCGGCGGTACCTTAACGGTCCGGAGATGTCTACAATATAGTTCCCAAAGCTAGCCTACTCAGCGTCTCATCTCTCATTGTCCTTAAGTAATACCGGCGGAACGGACCGAAGCGGCGGATTAGGGGAAGGTAATTCTTCCATCTGAACCTGCCAACCTCTATCGGGGGGAGCGTAACTCCTAGCCCGAGTCCGTAGCTGGGAGCGGACAACTTGGGAGAGAGACCATTGAGCGGCGGAGCTGTATAAATGTACAATCCGGAGCGATGTCTGCCAGCTAGTGTGGTACTAGACCGTTATAAGGCCAGCGGAGCTATCCACTCGGAGACATAAAGGATTACACATAATACCAGTAGCCCCACCGCTCCCATCCCTTTCTTTCCCCACTTAAGTGAAAAACTCTAGCGGTCGTTCATCGATAAGACTACTAGCATCGGGAGCTATAAGCATCCGGCAGAGCCGAGCTCGAAAGTGGGGGAAGGGGGGGTGGTATGGGGGTGGTCGGTCGTGATCGTCTGGCCCCCAACCCGATCAGAGATGGACACCTATTGGAGGTTGTGTAGCCTACCACTGTAGGGGTGGTAGACTGACTGGGCCTGTGGCCCGTCGTGATTGGTACATCAACCGATCGGTGATCGCTCTTGACCAGGAGGACATAGCCTACTACGTAAGGTTATACCAAAGGAGGCTAGGCCAAGACGAAAACAAACCAGACCACTTAAGTACAGTAATACAATAGACACTAATAATATATACAGATAATAATGAGGTATCATGGAAGAGTTGCAAAGGAATTTATGGTTAAGGAGAATACCCAGTAAGTATCTAGCCTAACCTTCTGAGATCATTACCGAATCGGACCGTTAGGCCAAATCTCCTCTAAGACATCATGATGTGGACAGTAGCCCTCAACCAAACCTACTAAAATCGAATTTTTTCGATTCAGATCGGCAGGGAGGATAAGTCAAACAATGTGAGAAGGGAGAGAGAGGTTCTCTATCCTGATATCCTCTCCTCTAGGACAGTAGCGCTAGCAGGGGGAGAGGCATAAAGGGTACAGGGTTAGGGACACTTAGCCTACCTTCCAAGTCTAACTCAGGCCTGGTCGGTTAAGCCAGGGGGAGGGGGCAACTCTTCCAACCTCTTCAGTGATATGAAATCAAATGTATTTGGTTCAACTTAAACAATAACTCATGCATATCTCATACTGGGGAAGGGAGAAAGAAGACTCTCTCTCTCCTCCCCCCCTGTGATAAATACGATAGGCTACTAATAGCCTAACGATTTTACATGTACAAAATGCTAATATTACGCCGAGAAAGGCACGAACACGCTCTTGAGAAGCTGGGGGGGTGGTGAATATAAAGTAATCAACATTTCTTTAGACCCCAGAGGACGTCATGAGCGTGTTAGGCCCTTCTCCGAACCAATTCTAACTCGGATAATAATCAGCACGTAATATAAGATACGTCTGATGAATATATAAATAAGATTTTTAAAACTGAGTTAAATTTAAAGGGGGAATAATGTGAACCAGAAGTACACGCGGTTTGATGATGCTCCCGAAATGGCGGACACGCCAACGACCCCCCAATACATTCCTAAGGAGACGAAGGCCAATTTGGGAAGCCCCACAACTGTATAAGTTACAAAAACACAAATTGGAATACTCAACTTAGAAGGAGGAGGAAGTTCTGCAGACGACATCGTTAAATCCAGCGAAAATTCCAGAGAGCTTACGAAACACGTGTGCACTGTCTCCGAGCTAAAAACAGGAATGCAGATGGCACGATGGGTCGGGTAGTAGTAGCGGGAGCGAGGTGGAAGGAGTGACCTTTGCAACGGCTCCCGCCGTGAGAGGGATTTTGGAAAGAAATCCTCTAATTGACAGAAGACCTGTGAATAGTGGCTTCCACTCGCCTTGTACTTTATACCCGACACCCTCTGGGTGCTCGCGCGAGGGTAGTAACCTCAGCATACCATGCTAGCTTTTTTCTCTGGTATATTTATGATCTATTTATACTTAGAAAAGTGAGCTACAGGAACTTTTCACCGGCAGACACAGGTCGAACCCAGAAATACAGCAGTTAGCAAATATTTCTCAATTATAAATACCGCGAATAGGCGAATTTTCCACAAATAATGGGTATAGAGACAATCTATAAAAAAAGGTGAACGGACAAGTCCGTGAATAGAGGGGGTCGGCTGTAAGCACAATGATGGTTGTTAGGTAGTTAATGGTCACACCATCTCATTAATAGTCGAACGGCCGGCCAGTTTTGCTGAACGGTACATATAATGCCTATACAAAGACCGAGAGGTTTGTACGTGGTCCCTATAGTAATACCCGACCATAAGCGGCCTGACTCTCGATTCCCGCCAACCGGAAACAGGTTCCTCCTCCTCTTCCTGCATCGGTAGACATTGAAATAGACATTCCTAACCTTTCCTATTGTGCCAGAGCCTGACCTGACCATTATCATCTCTACCTAACCTCAGTCAAAGTTGAGTGGTATGTACCCACTGTGTACCCCGAATCAGGGGCATCATCCACAACAAACGCCGCTGGAGGGACCCCAGGCTGGATGACATACCAAAATATTAATACGCTGTAAGGGAAGAGCCCACCCTAACCCCCGGGGGATACGCAGATTTGATGCACCCCACTATATACTGAGGCGAATTCATTGACATATAGGTAAAGGTCACTACTGATCCTTTAGGGGTCAAAGGACCCTGTGACCCCCACATCCCTTATGACAATGGGCAGCCCCTTTTGATCACAGGACCCCCTAACGAACACAGGACCCCCTTACAACCATAGGACCCCCACTTATGACCATAGGACCCCCTTACAACCATAGGACACCCTACAACCACAGGACACCAGTAAGGTGAGCCACGAAACAAACACTATTAACAGAGCCTATTTAAACTTTGTCACATTTGTTATTATTATTTGCCATGTATACATGAATCGAATCTGTGTATCTTGCAGCAATTTTTATTCTTACATTTCTCTGCTGTTTTATTCTATTCTTACATTTCTCTGCTGTTTTATTCTTGTATATTTTATTTGTGACTAATGTGGGAAAATCCCAGTTATCATTCCCTGTGTATATTTCTAAAAAAATTTTTTTTTTCTCTTTGTGTCTCTAGATGCATCAGTGAGAGATCACAAGTATACAGGGAACATTGACATGTCAGACTTTTATGTATGAGTTCTGGACTTATATTTTATGAATTTGCTTAATGGACTTACAGGCATAATGCTTTTAGTGAGGGGGGAGGGGGATGACTCAATTAATGATCTGATGCCATATGATTATCTCATCCATTACAACTGAATCATATTAATTTTCCTGTTGGTTTGTATAATAAACTTTAGTTTGGTACATGGGTTTCCTGTACTTCCTACTTATATTTTAGAGAGAGAGAGAGAGAGAGAGAGAGAGAGAGTGGAATGGTAGACTTGGAGACTTTGTATTAGTTTCTTTATTTATATATATATATATATATATATATATATTATATATATATATATATATATATATATAGATATATATATATATATATATATATATATAATATATATATATATATATATATATATATATATATATATATACTTTTAGGGCATAGTTTTTTCTCTAATACAAATTTTCGTTAAAAGCAATTGCTTTAGTGGCATCAATAAGTTTCTTGCAGTATCTTCATACCGACGAAGTTTTTTCCGATTCTCGTTCGTCAATTTCTGGTGAAATATACGCAGACTTCCTTCTTCCATTTATTGAATTTTGTCACGACAGCTGTTTCGCCTATGGCATTATCAAGCGACTACTGACTTACAATCTGACCTTTCGGCCTATTTATCTCATCGTGTGGGAGGTATGACCTCGAGGTATGGGTACTGGTTAGTCTAGGGATTAACAGCTTAAGGGCGTTGTTTTAGTTACAAAGAATATAAGGACATATGTACTGCGACAATAAGAGTGAAAGTTTAAACAGTGGTTAAATAAATATTCAAAATACAATGCAAATGCCATGTGCTAGAGTTTCCTTAAATGTATGTTTAAAATTTAATATGTTACATGTGGTTTTAGATAAAAATTACAAAATTACATACAGGAATGAAAAAGAATATAGAAATCTAAATACGGGAGTACAAATATATGTATATATTTTATAGCATGCATAAAGGTACAAGAGATAATTTCTGTTTATACATAAATGTGTATGATTTAAATTTGAGTGTGTGTGTGTGTATGTCCAAAATGGTCTACGTTGGTTAACGGGTTGCTGATTCGTGTTGGGCGGGGTCTCAGCGACCTGAGTAAGGATGTTACTTGACTTTCGCTGACGCTGGGTCTTCTCATGCCTTCCAAGGGGCGCGATGTTCTCGGTGGATTGGGGCGCGCTGTCTGGTCCCTGTGGCTTGGGTATTCCTTCTCCTGCTGGAGGGGAGTATATGGTCCGATTCTTGTTGGACGTTCAAGGTCGGCTTCTGAATAGCGATGCTCACTGCTTCCGTTATTAAGAGGCGACCGTAGTTGTCTTCTCTGTGTACGACCTGGGTGCCTTCTATGAGCTCTTGTAGAGATGGCTTCCTGTCGTGAACATCTATGTAATGTTGATGGATGGCCCCTTGATTTTCTATGAGCCAGCAGACGTCTCCGAAGGGTCGTTGTAGTGTGCCCGATGTAGTTTTGGCTGTGAGGTTTACACACCTCCTCTGACAAGTAAATTTGTAAACTACATTCGTGCACATCTCCATCGGTCCCCCCGGAGCGGTGCTGTTCTTCATTATTAAGCTGCTACAAAGGTTGGGCTATTTTATGGTAAGGGGTTTTTTGGTTTTGGGGTTACGCCTCGTTTTATTATCCCGCGTAGTGTGCAGCAATCCTCCTTGTATGCAGACCCATAATTACACGATGGTAAATAATCAAGTTTTCCTCCCGTTTTTCGCCATGGTGTTGGGTTGGTAAAATTCGTCCATTTTCTTTTTTATTGCTGCTTCGATAATTTGATCTGCATACCGTTGTTTGTCAGCAGTTGGCGAATTCGGTCGAGTTCGTTATGTATATCTTTCCATGATGAGCTGTGTGTGAAGGTTCTGTTGACATACGCACTCACAACAGACTTTTTATATGCGTCCGGGCACTCCCCGCGTGCGTTCAAGCAACGCCCAGCGTTCGTTGCTTTCGTATAAACGGTCGTCTTAAACTGTCCTTCTTGTTGTTTTACCAGGACATCAAGAAATGGCAAAGTCTTCTGCTGGCTGTGCTCTGTGGTGAAGTTGAGCACTGAGTTTCTTTTCAGAGCATCTGCTAGTTTTTTGGTATCTTCAGGCTCTTTTATTGTGACGAATATATCGTCGATGTACCGCCATAAATCCTAGGTTTTAGATGTTCTCTAAAAGTCCTTTCTTCGACTTTTAGAGAACATCTAAAACCTAGGATTTATGGGGTCGGTACATCGACGATATATTCGTCACAATAAAAGAGCCTGAAGATACCAAAAAACTAGCAGATGCTCTGAAAAGAAACTCAGTGCTCAACTTCACCACAGAGCACAGCCAGCAGAAGACTTTGCCATTTCTTGATGTCCTGGTAAAACAACAAGAAGGACAGTTTAAGACGACCGTTTATACGAAAGCAACGAACGCTGGGCGTTGCTTGAACGCACGCGGGGAGTGCCCGGACGCATATAAAAAGTCTGTCGTGAGTGCGTATGTCAACAGAACCTTCACACACAGCTCATCATGGAAAGATATACATAACGAACTCGACCGAATTCGCCAACTGCTGACAAACAACGGGCGGTATGCAGATCAAAGTTATCGAAGCAGCAATAAAAAAGAAAAAAAATGGACGAATTTTACCAACCCAACACCATGGCGAAAAACGAGGAAAACTTGATTATTTACCATCGTGACATTATGGGTCTGCATACAAGGAGGATTGCTGCACACTACGCGGGATAATAAACAGAGGCGTAACCCCAGGGCCCCAAAAGCCCCTTACCAATATAAGCCCAACCTTGTAGCAGCCTTAATAATGAAGAACAGCACCGCTCCGGGGGACCGATGGAGATGTGCACGAATGTAGTTTACAAATTTACTTGTCCAGAGGAGGTGTGTAAACCTCACAGCCAAAACTACATCGGGCACACTACAACGACCCTTCGGAGACGTCTGCTGGCTCATAGAAATCAAGGGGCCATCCATCAACATTACATAGATGTTCACGACAGGAAGCCATCTCTACAAGAGCTCATAGAAGGCACCCAGGTCGTACACAGAGAAGACAACTACGGTCGCCTCTTAATAACGGAAGCAGTGAGCATCGCTATTTCAGAAGCCGACCTTGAACGTCCAACAAGAATCGGACCTATACTCCCCTCCAGCAGGAGAAGGAATACCCAAGCCAACAGGGACCAGACAGCGCGCCCCAATCCACCGAGAACATCGCGCCCCTTGGAAGGCATGAGAAGACCCAGCGTCAGCGAAAGTCAAGTAACATCCTTACTCAGGTCGCTGAGACCCCGCCCACACGAATCAGCAACCGTTAACCAAACGTAGACCATTTTTGGACATACACACACACACACACTCAAATTAAATCATACACATTTATGTATAAACAGAAATTATCTCTTGTACCTTTATGCATGCTATAAAATATACTATATTTGTACTCCCGTATTTAGATTTCTATATTCTTTTTCATTCCTGTATGTAATTTTGTAATTTTTATCTAAAACCAACATGTAACATATTAAATTTTAAACATACATTTAAGGAAACTCTAGCACATGGCATTGTATTTTGAATATTTATTAACCACTGTTTAAACTTTCACTCATTGTCGCAGTACATATGTCCTTATATTCTTTGTAACTAAAACAACGCCCTTAAGCTGTTAATCCCTAGACTAACCAGTACCCATACTCGAGGTCATACCTCCCACACGATGAGATAAATAGGCCGAAAGGTCAGATTGTAAGTCAGTAGTCGCTTGATAATGCCATAAGGCGAAACAGCTGTCGTGACAAAATTCAATAAATGGAAGAAGGAAGTCTGCGTATATTTCACCAGAAATTGACGAACGAGAATCGGAAAAAACTTCGTCGGTATGAAGATACCTGCAAGAGAAACTTATTGATGCCACTAAAGCAATTGCTTTTAACGAAAATATATATATATATATATATATATATATATATATATATATATATATATATATTATATATATATATATATATATCATATATATATATATATATATATATATATATATATATATCACACATATCCACAGGTGAAAAATAAGAGACAGGGTGTAGGTCCTGACCGTTTCGGCTTTATTTTCCAGCCATTGACAAAGGACTGATACATGGTATTAGAGTTCACGAGTATATATACTACGAGACAGTACTGACGAACATCACACAACAGTTTGAGACTGCAGATCCACCCCCACAGCAGGTGTCAAGGTAGGAGTGGCTTTCAAAAATCATTAGGCTAAAATTTACAATAAATTCTCTAGGGATACTACCGCTTAGGGTCAAGTCCACACCTGACAGGTGTCAGGGAGGCGGGGTTGAACATCTCATTACCACTACTGCCCCCTTTACTGTGTTTACAAATATAATATCCTATTTTCATATATCTCTACAGCCAACCTTAAAATTTAAACAGTTTACAAAATTTCTTTTGATATTAAAGGATCAAGTTTATACATTCCTTGACTGACGCCCTCATTGGCAAGCTCATACAAACAAGGAACACCCTGCAGTTTCTACGTGAATGTCGTGATGAACAAGTGATACCAAGATCAATGATAACCAAGTCCTTGTCTAAATTAGAAGACCAACCGTTCGGTGAAATACAACGATCTATTTTGGACAAACATATCAATATTAAGACATTGGAAACTAAAAAGAATTTTGAAGATTTATCGAGGAAAAGACGTCATTTTGAAGCTTCAATACCATCGGATTGGAAAGATTCTCTGCAGGAATATTGTTATTTGAATATAGAGGAAGAAAGTGTATCAGAAGCTTAAACGTAAACATAACAACAAAATGAAAACTCCTGATCGAAAGAAGCCCCTGGACTACCAACGCCAATCATGAATGTGTCGTCAACTTATCAAAACAAGCATCTGGATAGTAATGTAACCAGTGCTTTAGGCTATGGTTTAAATTTTGCTCTATCAACGGGAAGTATAAACAGTGTAGAAATAACTAAAGGATTGTGCAACTTAGAAAAATATAGTGATTTAACTAGTGAAGATGTCAACATAATTAAGGGAAGATGATTTATGGAAGCATGAAAAAGTCAGACACCACAAACGTGACCCAAAAGATTTATGAATGCCATCAATGAACTGAAAAAAGATAAAGATATACACATGACAAAAGCAGATAAATCAGGTGCCATAGTAATTTAAACAAAAATGAAATACATAGAAAAAATGGAAAGTCTTTTGGGTGATAATAGCACTTATAAAGAATTAAATAAGAACCCGATAGAAAGTGTGAATAGTGGTTTTAATAAAAAAGTGAAAATCTGTTAAAAGGCAACGAAAGTCTTATAAAGAAGGTGTGTGTGACCTCCCCATCGCTACCGATATGTATGGTACGATAAAACCCATAAAGCAAACTTCCCTGCCAGACCAATTATCAGCTCAGTGGGTTCCGCATCTTATAAATTAGCAAAATATTTAGTGGATATCCTTACCATTGGTAGGTAACATCTCTAATGCCAATATTAAGAATAATGTGGACCTGATAGATAAACTAAATAGTGTAAAAGTTAATAGTGAATCGAGACTTGTGAGGCTTCGATGTAGTATCTCTATTCACAAAAGTGCCTATTGATGATTTATTGGAGTTTTTATCGGAATTATTAGAAAACAAACAACTGGATATTCCATTTTCTAAAAGCCACCTTAATTGAACTAATAAAATTATGTGTTAAAGACTGTAAATTTGAATTCAACGGAAAATTCTACTCACAAAATTTTGGTATGGCAATGGGAAACCCTCTGTCCCCAGTGCTAAGTAATTTATATATGGAATTTTTTGAAAAGAAAATTTAAAATAATATAATTCCACGCAATGTACCTTGGTTTAGATATGTTGACGACATAATTTGTGTATGGCCAGGGAATGAAGATGTAAATAACTTTTTTGCCAGGTTAAATCGATTAGTACCATCAATTATATTTACTATGGAAATAGAAAAAGATGAATGCCTACCCTTTTTGGATGTCCTCATACGGAGAAATGTAGTGGGGTTTAAGTATAGTGTTTACAGAAAACCTACTAATATTTCTTCCTATGTACATTTCTATTCTGGACAAAACATAAGGTTAAAAGATCAGTGTTTGCTTCTATGTTTTTAAGAGCACTACGGGTATGTAGCCCAAGAATATATAGATGAGGAAATAGATAAGATTCAGAATACAGGCAGAAACTGAAATATCCAGATAATGTACTAAACAATGCATTAAAAGCGGCAAAAAAGACCATGTATCAAAATCAAAAAGAACCTACACAACAAAAATTTGCTTGTACTACCTTATAATAGTAATATGAAAGATATCCCACATCTCCTGAAGAATTTTGGTGTTAATGTAGTTTTTAAAAAACAATAAAACAATGAAACAGGTACTTATTAAGAATTCCCCCGACAATGCTAAAGGTGTGTATATAAAATCCCGTGTAAGTCTTGTGACAACTTTTACATTGGTCAAACGGGGAAAGTACTGGAAAAAAGAATAGAACAACATAAACAATGTGTGAGATATGCACAGGGAAATAGTGGTACATTTGTACATGTTAGTGAGAACAATCATGCTATTAACTGGGAAGGGGCAAAAAAGCTGGTGTGTTCTAATAATGCATTGGAAAGGAATATCATTGAATCTAGTTTTATAAAAAGAAAGTTACACAATAATATGACATCAGTCAAGGAATGTATAAACTTGATCCTTTAATATCAAAAGAAATTTGTAAACTGTTCAAATTTTAAGGTTGGCTGTAGAGATATATGAAAAATAGGATTATTATATTTGTAAAACACAGTAAAGGGGTGGGGGCGAGTAGTGGTAATGAGGAATGTTCAACCCCGCCTCCCTGACCTGTCAGGTGTGGACTTGTACCCAATAGCGGATAGTATCCCTAGAGAATTTATTGTAAATTTTAGCCTAATGATTTTTGAAAGCCACTCCTACCTTGACACCTGCGTGTGGGTGGATCTGCAGTCTCAAACTGTTGTGTGTATGTTTGTCAGTACTGTCTTTGTAGTTATATATACTCGTGAACTCTAATACCATGTATCAGTCCTTTGTCAATGGCTTGAAAATAAAGCCGAAACCGGTCAGGACCTACACCCTGTCTCTTATTTTTCACCTGTGGATATGTGTGATAAATGAATCACGTGCTAAAGTGATTATAATCATATATATATATATATATATAAAATAGAAAAATTGGTTTATCAACTTGAATCCTGGCTATGGACACATGGTTCCTAATATTAAGAGAATTCAGGTTTGCTAATTCTCTGTCCCGTCCTGAAACTATATCCCATGTTGACTGCAATATCTCATCTGCAACGACCGTTCGGCATGAACCAACATAAATACCGGGAGACATCCCAGGCAGGCTTAAATTTGTAAATAATGTTGGATCTCATGAAGGTCTTCGTGGTTGAAAAATGTATGTAAAAAAGGTGTGTGTATATATATATATATATATATATATATATATATATATATATATAGTGACGAAGTGCCAAAGAGTATCTGGGTCTGGGCACCATGAATACTTGGGGGGGAAGTGGCCAAAGATCTGGGTCTGGACACCATTAATACTTGTTAACCCAAAGGGCCAAGCATCTAGTTACTAACTTCACCTTTTATTCCTGTGTCTGAGACACCTTTTATACTTGGGGCACAATTTAATTGAGTACGTACTTGGTTATTGATTACCTCACTACAGCCAAACATCTGACCCTTCATCACAAATATTAAACGACTGAATGCTCTAAAGGTAACAGTGATCCCTTATAGAATTTAACAGTCAAGAAAACAGTCTAAGTTTATTAAAATAGATGTGAGGTAATCTTAATTAAAGAGCATCACTCCTTCAACAATTCTGATTCATTTAAGGAAAACAGCACAATTACCACTCTATATTTCTTCCTAAATAAAATTAAAGATATCATACTGGTAGTAAATGAAACTCTCACAAAACATTTTAAATACAAAAAATTATTTCTAAATTCAAAATTTATAAGTGAAATTCACAATCTCAGGGAAATTGTTATTACTTGAAAACAAAAGTTTACTTAATTCTTGAATTATTTATTAAACAAAATTCAATCAAAGTTTGTCAGGAAAATTGATTAATTCAAAGTATAAAATGAAGTTTTTATGTTAAAACAAAGTTTAATGTATACTTACCTGGCAGGTATATATATAGCTATATTCTCTGTTCCACCTGGCAGAAATTTTCAAATCTTGCGGCAAACGCTAGTAACCTATTAGTAGTTCAGGCAACCACCACCCCGTTACCGTGGCACTAGCGCCAGGAACCGTTCCCACTTGGGCCAGATTTTCTCTGAACCCTGTCTCCTGAGGGGAGGAGGGTGGGCATTAAATTATATATACCTGCCAGGTAAGTATACATTAACCTTTGTTTTAACATAAAAACTTCATTTTAATGTATGACACTTACCTGGCAGGTATATATATAGCTGATTGACACATTTGGAGGTGGGTCAAAGACAGCAACATTATTAGAGTATAAATAATTAAAATTATCAATTTACTCTAGGTTCCTTACCTGCTAAGGTAGCTGACTTCATAGGTCCTGCCTCTAAGCCTGCTTAAACCTTAGGAGCTCTCAACAAGGAAGTGTCCTGTATGTTGAAGAAGCTAAGACTGGAACTGACAACTGGGCGTGACCAATGTGTTGACAGAACCCTACAGCCCTCTTATGCCACGGCATTTAAGCTAGTAATAGATCATTTACCTGAACTACACATTCACCACACCAAGATAATACTAACAAGACTGATAAAAGTAAACAACACTTTTCTTTTCTCAGACGACCAACAACAACAAACACCATCACCTGATATAAATTACTTTGCTTAAAAGAAGGTTATGGTGGGGTGGTAACTCCTTTGCCCAATACTGTACCAGAGGACACGTATGGACCTAGCGTCTGACAATTATCAAAGGTTGTCTGAATATCCCAAAGATAATGAGACGCAAATATTGAATTAGTTCTCCAAAATGTAGATTCAATAATCTCTTTGAGGGCAACTGCCCTGACTTCATGAGCCTTCACTTTCAAAATACCGAAGCTCTGTTCTGGACACAACATGTGAGCTTCTCTAATCAACTCTCTCATAAAGAAAGCTAGAGCATTCTTTGTCATGGGTCTACTGGGTCTTTGACTGAACTGACCAAAGAGCATCAGAATTCCCTCTGATCTCTCTTGTTCTCTCATATAAAAACGTAATGCTCTCACTGGGCAGAGAACTCTTTCTTGCTCATGTCCCACTAAATCAGAAAGACCCAAGACATCAAAGGATCTTGGCCAAGGATTAGCAGGGTTCTCATTCTTGGCCAAAAAACCTTCCTGGAATGAACACACTGCGTTACCATGTCTCCATCCCACTTTCTTCGATATGGCCTGAAGCTCACTAGCTCTCTTAGCCGTTGCCAAGACGACTAAAAAGATAGCTTTCTTAGATACATCTCTCAGAGAGGCTTTATCTAAAGGCTCGAATTTACTAGAGGTTAGAGGCCTCAAGACAACATCGAGATTCCAAGCAGGTGGCCTGCATTGGGGCTGTTTCTTGGTACCAAATGATCTAATCAGATCTCTAAGGTCCAAATTATTAGAGATATCCACATCTCTGTGTCTAAACACTGAGGTCAACATACTTTTATAACCTTTGGTTGTAGAAATCGACAATCCTAAATCCTTTCTCAAGTATAGGAGGAAGTCTGCGATTTGGGTCACGAGGTACTGATAAGACACTTTCCTCTTCTTACACCACTTTCCCTGGGCTCTAGCCCACTGCACTGGCCACCTCTCAGGATATCCCCTCGCTCTGACAAGACAATTTCGATAGTCTTGAACGCAGTCAGACCCAGAGCGAGGGTATTCTTGTGAAACCTGTCGAAGTGGGGTTGTCTGAGTAAATCTACTCTTAGAGGAAGAGTTCTTGGTGTATCTACTGTCCATTCCAGTACCTCTGTGAACCAACTTTGGGCCGGCCAAAACGGAGCTATTAAGGTCATCCTCGTTCCTTGGCTCTCCCTGAACTTCTTCATAACTTTCCCCAGTACTTTGAATGGAGGAAAAGCGTATACATCTAGGTTTGGCCCAATCCATCAGGAAGGCATCCACTGCCACTGCTTCCAGATCTGAAGCAGAGAGCAATAGGTTGGTAGTCTTTTTGTTTTGGCTGTCGCAAAAAGATCTACTACCGGACGGCCCCACAATTTCCACAGGCTCTGACATACTTCCAGGTGCAACGTCCACTCTGTCGGAAGAAGTTGTCCCTTTCTGCTCAACAAGTCTGCTCTGACATTCTTCTCCCCCTGGATGAACCTGGTGAGCAGAAAAACGTTTTCCTCTTCTGCCCAAAGTAGAACCTCCTTTGCCAGCATGTAGAGGGGAAAGAAGAGTCCCTCCTTGTTTGCGGATGTATGCCAGAGCCATGGTGTTGTCCGAGTTGATCTGCACTGTCTTGTCGCGTACCAACTCGCTGAAGTACTTCAAGGCCAAGAAAATCGCCATCATTCTTCTTGTTTATTTTGTGCCAACTTGCTTCTTCCTCGTTCCAAAGACCCGACACCTCTTGAGGGCCTAATGTCGCTCCCCAACCTGTGTCCAACGCGTCGGAAAACAAGATGAGGTCTGGGCTCTTCTGTTGGAGAGACATCCCTTCTGCTAACCTGCCTGGAGTTAGCCACCAATTTAATTCCTCCTTCACTTTGGCAGGAATTAGAAACTGGAAGGAATCCGGTTGCGATTTTCTTGGCCATGCTTCTTTCAGGAAAAACTGTAGAGGTCTCATGTGCAGTCTTCCTAGAGAAATGAACCTCTCTAGCGAAGTGTGCCCAGTAAACTCATCCACTCTCTTGCTGAGCATCGGTCTTTCTCTAGAAAGTCCTGCACCTTCCGAATGCATAGGGCTTGCCTTTCGGGGACGGAAAAACCCGAAAAGTCGCTGACGATATCTGAATCCCCAAATAAACTATCTGTTGCTTGGGATTCAACTGAGACTTTCCTATGTTTACCACAAGACCTAGTTCTTTTGCTAAATCCAACGTTTGTTTCAGGTCCTCCAGACATTGACTTCTCGATTGGGATCTTATCAACCAGTCGTCCAAGTAAAATGACACTCTGATCCCTCTTAAGTGCAACCATCTTGCTACATTGGACATCATCCTCGTGAACACTTGGGGGGCTGTGCAAAGGCCGAAGCACAGGGCCTTGAATTGAAAGACCCTGGTTTGAATCACGAACCTTAGATACTTCCTGCTTCCTGGATGAATCGGAATATGAAAGTATGCGTCTTGTAGGTCCAGGGTAACCATCCAGTCCCCTGGACGTACCGCTGCCAGTACTGAATCGTTCGTCTCCATAGTGAATTTGGTCTTTTCCACGAAAACATTTAGTTGACTTACGTCCAGCACTGGCCTCCAACCTCCCGAGGACTTTGCAATCAGGAACAACCGGTTGTAGAATCCCGGAGATTCGTGATCCAGAACAGGTTCTATGGCTCCTTTCTCTAGCATGGAAGAGACTTGATCCCACAGTGCCGTTTTCTTCAACTAAATCGTTGTAATTTGCCCCTAGGGCTCTCGGAGATGTTGCAAGAGGAGGTCTCTTTAAGAAAGGAATTTTGTACCCTTCCCGAGCTATGGCCCAGGGATCTGCATTCATGTTTTGCCAAACTTCCCAAAATTCTTAAAGTCTGGCTCCTACTGCTGTCTGGAGGACTGAGTTCTCATTGCTTAGAGGTGGTCTTGGCTCCTCTTTTTGCGGGTACTCTCTTGCCTCTAAAGGCGGGTCGAGCGAAAGTTCTGCCTCGAAAGGGCTGTTGCGAAGGCCTTGATTCCTTTGGAGTTTTCTTAACCAACTTGGATTACAAAACTTCCTTACTGACGAACAGAGAAGATCTTGAGTGGCCTTCTGAGATAGAGCCAGCGCTATATCCTTAATAACCTCGGAAGGGAACAGCTGGTTTGAAAGGGGAGAGAACATCAACTCCGATTTCTGAGAGTTGGAAACACCTTTCGAAGCGAAAGAGCACAAAAGCGACCTCTTCTTCAGTACTCCTGCCTGCTGAACATGATGCCAGTTCAATTCGCTTCATCTCTCAGAGCGTTGTCCATGCAGGACATAATGCTCTTAGCCACTTTCGTATCCTGAGAATTCTCGTCTTCTAAGGTGTTTGCCAATGCTCCCAAAGACCAATCTAGAAAATTGAAGACTTCGAAAGTCCTAAAAATTCCTTTAAAAAGATGGTCAAACTCGGACAAAGCCACCAGACCTTGGCAGACTGCAACGCCTGTCTGCGCGAGCTGTCCACTATACTGGAGAAGTCCCCCTGGGAGGAGGCAGGTACTCCCAGGCCAAGACTTTCTCCAGTAGCGTACCATACTCCCGACTTCGATGCTAACTTGGCTGGGGGAAAAGCGAAAGAGGATTTCCCCCCTTCTTTCTTGTCCTTCAGCCAGTTATTCACTCATTGAAGAGCCTCCTTAGCCGAAATCGAAAGAGTCATCTTGAGGAATGAGGACTTCTTTGGAGTCTTAGTCTTGGAAAACTGAGACAGGGGAGATAAAGGCTCCTCAACAAAGTCCAATTCTTCTTCTGCTGAAGAAATGTCTTGCAGATCACTATCGTTCTGATGCTTTGCTGACGGATTAACATCCTGCCGCCTGCGTCCTGCAACCAACGAAGTATCGGCGTCCTGCCGTCTGCGTTCTGCATCCAACGAAGTATCGGTGTCCCGCCGTCTGCGTCCTGCGTCCATCATAGACACATCTGCTTCCTGACGCCTGCGTCCTGCGTCCACAAGCGGTTCCACGTCCTGACGTTTGCGTCCTGTTTCTTCAGAAACCATCTTCTTCTTCCTGCGTCTTGCGTCCTGAAACACTACCCGATCGCCCGTCCTCATAGAGCCAGTGCGTCCTAAATCCTCGGCGAGCGAATACTTGTCTTCCATCTTCTTGGATGACTTAACGGGAAGGAAATCGTCCTTACGCCTCGAAGATCCTTGCAAAGGAGCATCCCATGAATTAATGAGAACTGCTAGCTTAGACTGCATTTCCCTTAAGAAATCCTTAGTACTATCTTCCTGACGGCCAGCCGCAGAAGGAGGAGGATGACGAGAAGGACCAAGACGTAAAGGAGAGCAATCTTGAACTCTACCCGAAGGAGAGAGAAGAGGAGAAGACAAGCAAGAGGACGGGGGAGAGTCTCTTGCCAAAATCCAGGAACGTAACGGCCGTACCGAGTCCTCTTTCGAACGAACGATCTTCTTCCTCTTGATTGGAACCGCGTCCCCGTCTTCCGAGGAGGACAAAACCTCCGGGCTACTCCAAGCCTCACGATCTTGAGAACGTCTATCCTGAGTGGTCGATGTCCTTATAGTCCTCTTGAGGGGCGAGACACTACCGAACTACCGAGTGTTCCCGCTCTGATGTCGAACCATCCGAGGACGCACACTTCCCAGTTACGCTTTTCTGTGGCGAACTGCAACAGCCCTGGGATCTAACAACAGGACTGTTCGACAAGGGACGCCTGACCATGACAAAACCTCTCTCTCCTCCCTTCGACTGTCGACATGCCTTCTCCCTTGGGTCTGGGAGCTTGACAGAGGTCTAGGTATAGGAGCACGAGAGAGACGATCAGACGCCCCCTCCACTACACTTTTACTCACATCAAAAGCACTGACTTTATCTGTCAGGCGCTGTATTTGGTCACCCATGGACGCAAGGGCAGCGAACACTTTAACAATCTGAGTATCGTTCGCCTCCTCCGATACAGCAGCGGGCGCAGGAGATACCTGGGGAGAAGGTACTCTCTTACTAGAAGTATTCGACCTCTCACTACGAGAAACAGATCTCCTCACTCGATCTTTCTCTAACCTTTCAACATATTTCATAAATATCTTCCACTCCTTCTCTGACAAATTCTCACACTCAACACACCTACTCTCCCAAGTACACACACTCTCTCTACACTTCTTGCAAATAGTATGAGGGTCGACCGCAGCCTTCGGCAACCTTACCTTGCACCCCTCTTTCACACAAACTCTAAACATACTACCAGTGTCAGACATATTTAAAGAACAATCCAAAGCGAATGCCAAGCTAACGTTTCCAAGTACGATACCAAAAATCCATGAAAAGTCAGCAACGAGAATGAAAATCCTAGCAGGGAACCACCAACAATGTTGCCGGTTCGGCTGGCAGAGAAAATCTGACCCAAGTGGGGACGGTTCCTGGCGCTAGCGCCACAGTAACAGGGTGGTGGTTGCCTGAACTACTAATAGGTTACTAGCGTTTGCCGCGAGATTTGAAAATTTCTGCCAGGTGGAAAAGAGAATATAGCTATATATATACCTGCCAGGTAAGTGTCATACATTAAAGTAATAATTAAATTTAAAATGAAATTTAATTATGTGCAAATTAATTCACAAGTTTTAGATTAAAATAATTATATAGTCAAAAATTATTCAAACTAATTAAACAAAATGAAGAGAATGCAAAAACACAATAATATGAAACAATAAAAGCATTGACAGTACAAACATTAAGCATATAAAATGTACATGTCAAAAGAACAAAACAAAAGCAAAATTGCATAAAAATATTAATTTTATCCACACTGTAAAATAAAAACCCCGAAGGGCACTTCAAAATATTTGTAAATTACCTTCCAATACAGTTGCAACTTCTCACTCAAAAAGAAAGGCCTGTTACAATCTTCAACATCTTCAACACTTTCGTGGTCGTCTTCACAAAAATAATAATAATAACACTATGCTCAGATTCCACAAACAACAGATATGTTACTAAGAAATATTGAGTGACCAATTTATACAAAAACGTGAGTTACGTTATGGTAATGAAACAGGAGAGAGAGAGAGAGAGAGAGAGAGAGAGAGAGAGAGAGAGAGAGAGAGAGAGAGAGAGAGAGAGAGAGAGAGACTACCTACCACAAGCAGCTGAGTATAAAAAAAGAATGAATGTTCTATGGTTGGATATGGCGGGCAAATTGAAAGAGATAAGAGTTAATTTATTAGAGATATTAAATGGTTTCCTAGCAATAAAATCTTTAATTACTGCAGGTAAACATGAAACGACATTGTTGTAGGGAAGATTCTCAAAGGACCTGAAGCCGTGCTTGGGAGGTCCCTACGCATTCGTTTGTGTACGTGGATGAATAGATGCCCTGTGATCATCATGGGACTGCTAAGGACAATAAAAAATTAGCTGGCTAAAGTTTCACAAGTTGTGAAAAACAACCTTCTCTTGAGGCTTATACTCTTTCTCTCTGTCTTACGTACATTTCAAAATGAAATGTTACACTACTTTAAATATGGGAATCTGAACACAAAAATATACATTTCACAACATTATACACAGTTTCTGAGAGGGATTAATTGCATTACCAAAACCATAATTGCATTACAAAACTTACATTATAGGAATACGTATATATATATATCTTATGTGGAATTACTTCCCTCAAAGGCCCCTATAGTCCTATGGAGTCTGACAACTCCCCAATTTTGGGCAAAAGAAATTCCCCAAGTCCCAAAAACCGTTGCAATTATGGCAAAAAAACACCAAAAAATCATGGCTAAAAACCATTATAATATGACAAAAAGCATAAAATAAGGTCCATTGAGGCCAAAAATCCTCTCAAATTAAGGCTAATTAACCCTAAACCCCCATAATTAGGCTAAAAGCCCTATTAAATGCTAAAAAATATAAGAGACATTGAATAGGTTACTCTACCTTGATTACTACTACTGCCCTCTTGTAGGGTCCTCCAAGACGCCCAATTTAGACCAGATTTTTGCCTCCAATTCCGCACTGGAATCAGCTGTGAGCCCTTTATACGACCCAGAATGCTCCTATAAATAAATTCATACCAACCCAAGCCCCAAAAATTGGCCGCAAAGTGGGTATTCGGCCTCGACTTCTGGACCCTTGACCAGCCATATTTCCCTTCCATCATCTCATTGCTTATTTTGATTTAAAATTTCCTATATTACTTCATTTTGTTGTTTTCCATCATTTTAATACGATTTCCTACCCTTGAGGTTTAGCAGGGGATTGGGTACCCTGGCAGGGACTTGCCCAAGCCGAGGGGTATAGTAGTACCCAGTACTGCCCATGACACATGTCCCTGGCATCTAAATGGGATGGGGGAGGGGAGGGGGGCTTAGTATGGGGGTGAGAGAGGTCAAATGGAAAGGGGCAAAATCCCCCTCCCCTTCATGGGTACTGTTAGGTTAGGTTAAAGGCGTCGTCAAGCCTATGCCCTGAGCATTCAGAAGGAGGAGGCATTTACAGGGGGGCGGTTATGACTTACTTTCGGGGGAAGAGGGTTCTAAGAGAAAGGGCTAAATCTCCCCACCTCCCCACCTGACGTAGCTTATAGTTTTGGTAAATTAATTGATGCTTTACACCAACTGCCCACCTCATGCCACCCCTCAATGCGAAACCTGGGCCGAAGGGCAAATTGGGAATGTCTACGCCCTGGCAGGCGGGTCTCCTCTCCTACCGGACGGTAGTTACTGCCTAATCACCTTGTGTGTTCAAGGGTTTTAAAGGCTGTGTTTCAGCTTTGCCAGAAGTCATTCCTATGGTAAAGGACCTCAGGTTTGCATAGTTAGGAAAAATAAGATTTACTCTAAAAAATTGCGATGTTATTCATGCTATAGTTGCAAAGATTCAGTGGACAAATACTAATCATACTTTCTTAGATGTTTTATACAAATGTTTAGGATATGTTCACCCCAGTGGCGTTCCTGAGGGGTGGTGGGCGGAGGGGGGCTATTTGAAATTGTCCCACCACCCCACCCTCCACCGGGGCCACAGAGTGGGGAAGGGGGGGGCCCCCAAAATGCGAAATTTAACCATTGCTGCTATGACAGGACAAGCTAAATCCAATTTTGTGAAAACAAAAAATGTAACAAAAATGTTATGTAAAAGAAATAGGGCTCCAGGGGTCCCCTCCAAATGGTAGAGGCCATTATAGACCTTCTCGTAATGGAGTCCCTTCCAGCAAGATTGATTCATTCAACTCCCTCCTCATCATATCACCATCAGAGTACATTACTGATATCCTCATTTCTGGGCTCAGCCCGTGTCGCTTTGTGAAATATCCTTTGAGTTCATATTTCTAAGGTAAATAATACTAACATTACCAGAGAAAAAACCAAAATGGAATGTCAGAACATTCTGACTCACTTGCCCTAAATAAAAAGAGGGTGTCGGTATGGTTTCTGGGGCGAGTGAAACCACTACCATGGGCCTCTTGTCATTTAGATATCTCCTTCACAAAATCCCCCTGCTAGAGAGAGCAACTACTACTACCAGCGCTCCCATGCCAACACCAGCGCCTCAAGCGGCCATCCTTTCTGTTAGCAGAATCTAGCATGCAAGTGTTTTTCCTTTGCTGTGTTATTTCGCTTGACTTTTTGGATTACCATTAGTGATGGAGCTCCAAGCTATTGCTGCAACTAAGTTAAGTACTGCCTAAGTGTTTCACGTAATTTTAGCCAGTTAGGGCCCGTTTTACCACTTTTATTTAGGTTATATGTATGACGGTGCCCTCCGCGACATGGCTACAGGCTCGCCTACCCGGCTCACCTCGTGTAATTCTTATTCAGCTCCTTCGGTCTCCCATACCGTAGTAGCTGTTTCTGTGCAGTATTATGTTATGTTTTCGTGCCGTGCTAGATTTTGCTATTGATTTTATTTGATTTTTGGGAATCCAGCTCGATTGAGCTCATGCCTTATTACCTTAGCTCACTGTTCATGCATGCATGTGCCTTTGTCTAGGTCTATTAGGCTTTTAGGACGTATGTCCTTTTCTTTTTAGTCCTACCACCCTGGCAGTTGCCCTCCGTTCCTATGTACCGGCAGAGTCCAGCTCCTGAGTGGTTAGGTGCCCTCCCTCCCGGGTCGGTTAGCCTAGCCTCTCTAGGACATTTCTTTCTCTTTTACTTTTGATTCCCTTCCTTTCTATTATATTATGTATTTTTATATTATGTAGCATGTTTGAGACGGTTAGAGGTAGCCTAGGCTATCTCTTTCGTAGGGCCTACCGTCCACGTGGTCCTACCACGTTCACGGTGGGCCAGGCAATCACACTGAGCCACCGGCTCAGTCACCCTCCCTTCCTACCCTTCCCCTACGGGGGTCGGGGAGGCACGTACCGCTCGCTCACGTTGCCGTGGCAACACCCGGGCTCTCTCCCCTCCTCCTCTCTTCTCGGAGGGGATATGGGAGTTTCGTGTGGGGGAGGGTACCTTGTATATGTCTTATCATACCGTTCTCTCCTTGGGTTCCACGGGGGGCCTGGGTGCGCTCGGGTCAGATTGGCCATCTGGCTCGTCCGTGCTCAGAAACCCTAGGGTCCCCCTTGCTCTCTCTCCTACCCCGGTCACCCCCCTTCTTACGGGCTCGGCTGGTTCCGCCAGCTTCATCTTTGGGACTTTGGGGGGGGGGGGGGGGGGGGGGGGGGAGGTGACGGAGAAGAGCTCCGCTATATGCTTCTTCTTGATTTATTGTTTTGAATTATTTTTTATTTTGATTTTGTATATTTATGCTGAAATTCCGCTAGCTGGCGGAGCACCCGCCCACCAACCGGGTTCTCCTTCGGCTTGCGAGTTTTTCTACGGTGGAGCTACGCTCCTCCTTGGTTATATTTTACTATTAGGTTAACTTTCTCTTGTTGCTCCCCGCCGTACTTGTACCCACCCCGGCGTTCAGGCTAGTTGCTAGTTTGGTGAAACTCCTTCTCCGGCGTACCAGAACTTTCTACTAGCATACCTGACCTACGGACTCTCAAGAGAACAGGAGAAGGTTAACACATAATTCTCCGCTCCGGCATATAGCGGTGTATTATATCTTAACGGGCTAGTCCCGTTAACTAGTGTTGATACTCATGTATCTGTCCACTTACAGGCTACCAACTACCAGGAGTCCGGCTGTAACGCCGTACTCCAGGACCCCTGCGGTCATGAGATCTGCAGGACCCACGCCGTCTGCGCCATCCGCTTTGGGGATTCAGCGGTATGGCACCACGAAGCATGCTCGATATGCTATGAACTAGTCGAGCAATTTACCTCCGGTGTAAGTTTATACCGGATTCTATCCGCTGTATAATTGAAATATATAAATGTACATAAAAGATATAATGAAATCTTGAATTATGTCTTGATCAATCTTTAGCCTTCCCTAAGGCTTACAATAACCCTCTCTTCCAGGCCTCTGCCGTGAAGGACGCCGCAGCGACCACCCTGAAGGCCTGGGTCGGCGGCTTCGGGAAGAATGTCACCAAGGGGCAGCCATACATCTTGGATAAGAGTATGGCTCTCCGCCTCTTCCCTGGAGCCAAGGCTACTTCGTACGTCGACCCACGGCAGCGGCGGCCCCGTACATCTCGTCCATTCAAGTTCAGGTGGCCCAGGCGCTGGCGGCCCAGAGCAACCCCGAATTAGCAGACGACGTGGCTACCCTAGACCTCAACCTGGAACCAATGGCGGTAGGTGATCCAGGTGGTATGTTTGTTGAGGTAGGTTTGTTGGGGGTCCAAGGGCTTCCCTTGGGTCCTTCTGGATCTTCTTCTTCTCCTGTACACTCTTCTACTTCCTTCCAAGGATTTTCAGAGAGTGAGATTTCGGTCAGGCCGAAGTCCACTCAAGCTATCCCAAAGGAAAAGGGGGAAGTGAGAATGGAAGGACCCTGGAGAAGTACAAACTTCTAAAAAAGACCCACGTCTTCTGAGTTTCATAAGTCTTTGGCTCACCACCCCGGAGCAGAGAAAACGAAGTCATCTTCGTCTTCATACTCGAAAGGGTCGAAAGGCAAATCCTCAAAGGATAAGGCCCAGGCCTCTGTTAATCCTGAGCCTTCAACCTCTACCAGGGCATGCCCAAAGACACCTACAGTATCTAAGGACTCAGCTCCTTTCGACACAGATGCATTTGCTGCAAACATTATGCAGCAGATGGGCAGTCTAGTTGGGAACCTGGTACAGGATAAATTCGAACAGATATTGTCACACATCTCGACATCCTTCGAGGAATCTGGTCAGTCCATTCAAAATATTTCGGAAAGGCTGACCAATCAAGAGAATCTCATGGCGGGCCTTAGAGAGAACCCTACAACAGTCCTCTCACAGCCTGCTATGGCGGTCCAGCCTATGCCGGACTACGAATCTCTACCTCCCTTCACTCCAAACAACCCATGGAGAGTAGCAGCGTACGCTCCGTTTAAGGACGGTATGCTGACGCTACCGGACTGCGGCACTCAAAGAATAGAGGACTTCGAGTTCCACCCCGCCAATCTACAACCTCCATTCATGGGTTACACCCGTCTTACATACCTGATGAGGAGGGAGGACAGGATCCCAAAGGAAACTGTCATCTACAGCCGGGATCAGGCCCAAGCCCAAAGGGAGTGGCTGAGGAGCTTGGATGACTGGGACTGCGTGAACACCAAGCTCCAGGCGTTTAAGAGTCCTTTTACCATCTTTGTGGCGGATGGAGAGACTCCTACTCCGTTCACCACAAAGTTAGCAGAGCTGACTCTCCAGGCCGCCATGAAAGACGAGCCTATGCCGCAGCTTCAGGAAACCGAGCCAACATCCCTTCTGCTTCCTAGCGCTGAAGACCTTTGGACGGACTTACCATCCACATTCACGGTAGGCAAACTCAAGCCGGACTGTGCAATAGTACAGTTTAGCGAGAGGCTCCCTAGGCTACCTGACAATCTGATTCAGGTGGAATTTGATGCCACGTCTAGGCTAGGGAGGACACTAAATGCCCTGGTAATGACAGAGGTTGCTGCGATAACATATGGCACGGAACCTCTGTTCAAACTACTAGCCAAGGCACAGACTCATACCGTACAGTGCGACCTATACGACTTTGTGGTCGCATGACGGAATTGCACAAAACATGTGCTGCAAGAGGCGACTATTCGCCACGAGCCTAATAAACTGCTCGCCGCTCCTATCTGGGGTGCTGACCTCTTTCCAGAAGCCCTGGTTAACGAGGTTCATCATGAAGCTACAAGGCTGAACCAAAGCCTTAAGGTCCGATGGGGCCTTTCAGCTAAGAGGAAGCCTGAAACTTCTTCTACATCTGCTAAGAAGTTGAAGAAGCCGAGGAAGTTTACTCCCTATCAAGCTTCCCAACAACAACAAATGGTCCAGGCAGTACCGGTCTCCCAGGTGGTACAACCTTCCACCTCGAAGAACCAGGCTCAACCTATCCTCTTCCTGACACCTCAGAGCCAACCCTCTACCTCGTTTGCTGTCTCACCGGCCTTCAATCCGGTCTTCGAAGGTCAGGCATTCCAAACCTTTAACAAGTTCGGAAGAGGAGGAAGGGCTAGGGGTTCATTTCGCCAAAGAGGTGGCGGAAGAGCCCTTATTAAAGGCAAGCACTTCCGAGGCAGACGTGGGTCTCGAACTGCCCCAAGTCAGTGAGAACCCTCAGGTAGGAGGGAGACTGTTCCTCTATCGCCACAGATGGGGGTTCAGCAATTGGGCACAAAGTATTGTGTCCAAAGGACTAGGATGGAGCTGGATCAAAGGTCCCCCTCCATCCAAGACCTTCTATCAACAGCCAACAACGGAACTGACGGAGTATGCCAAAGAACTACTTCAGAAAGGGGTAGTATCAAAAGTCAAGCATTTAAAGTTTCAAGATCGCTTGTTCAGCGTGCCAAAGAAAGGCTCAACCAAACGAAGAATAATCTTAAGACTTATCCCATCTAAACTTATTCATTCGTTGCGACAAGTTCAAAATGCTGACTATCTCGCAGGTGCGGACCTTACTTCCCCATGGGGCCGTCACCACCTCTATCGATCTTACAGACGCATACTATCATATCCCAGTAGCAAGACACTTCTGCCCGTACCTAGGCTTCAGGCTGGGGAACCAGGCATTCTCATTCAAAAGTGATGCCCTTCGGGTTGAACGTGGCCCCCAGAGTATTCACAAAGGTGGCAGAGTCAGTAGTTCAACAACTAAGATCTCAAGGGATAATGGTAGTAGCGTATCTGGACGACTGGCTTGTTTGGGCAACAACCGTCGAAGAATGCCAAAAAGCTACAGCCATAGTAATTCAATTTCTGGAACATCTGGGGTTCCAAATAAACAGGTCCAAGTCCAGGCTAACGCCGGACACCCGCTTTCAATGGCTCGGCATTCAATGGGACTTAAGCTCCAATACTCTGTCAATTCCGTTGGACAAAAGGAAAGAAATAGCCAAAGCTACAAGGCAATTCCTCAAATGCAAGAAAGCATCAAGGAGAAACCAGGAAAGAATCCTAGGTTCTCTAGAGTTCGCCTCAGTGACAGATGTTCTACTGAAGGCAAAGCTGAAAGACATAAATCGGGTCTGGTGCTCGAGAGCAAACAACAAGTCTCGAGACAAGTTGTCAGCCATTATGCCGATTCTCCACAAGCGACTCCGCCCCTGGGCGAAGGTCAAGAATCTGTCCAAGTCGGTTCCTCTTCAATTCCCCCCCCCCCCCCCGGCCTTGGTTATCCACACGGACGCTTCCCTAAGCGGGTGGGGAGGATACTCCCAATACAAGAAAGTACAAGGGACTTGGTCCCCTCAGTTCCGCCAGCTTTATATAAATGTATTAGAAGCCATGGCAGTGTTCCTCACATTGAAGAGGCTCCTACCAGCCAAGAACTCTCATATCAAACTGGTACTGGACAGTGCAGTAGTAGTACACTGCATCAACAGGGGAGGATCCAAATCAAGTCATGTGAACCATGTCATGATAGCCATATTTTCACTAGCAGACACTCGCGGGAGTAAGGAACGTGATAGCAGACGCTCTGTCTCGTTCAGTTTCTCTAGAATCGGAATGGTCTCTGGACAGGCGCTCATTCCAGTGGATATGCCAAAGGGTCCCAGACCTCCAGGTGGATCTTTTTGCATCACAATCGAACCACAAGCTCCTGTGCTATGTGGCTCCCAACCTGGACCCTCTGGCTTATGCCACGGACACCATGGCCATAGATTGGAATCAGTGGAAGAAAATATACATCTTTCCTCCAGTGAATCTTCTGTTGAAAGTCCTGAACAAACTCAGGACTTTCAAAGGACAAGTCGCTCTAGTAGCCCCACATTGGCCCAAGAGCAACTGGTTCCCACTACTTCTGGAATTGGGTCTCCAACCTCAACGGATTCCCAATCCCAAGCTATCTCAACAAGTACAAATGAGGACTGTGTTCGCTTCCTCAGGAATTCTCAAAACCCTAACTTTATGGACTTCATGAAGTTCGCGGTTAAAAGAGATGTTCGCGGTTAAAAGAGATGCAAATATTGATCCTCAAAATATCCTTTTCTTAGAATCGGATAAAAGAGAGTCAACTTTGCGTCAGTATGACGCAGCTGTCAAGAAGCTAGCAAATTTCCTGAAGGAAACAGAATCTCGAACCATGACTACTAACCTGGCTATTACATTCTTCAGGTCCTTATTTGAAAAAAGTTTAGCAGCCAGTACTATTACTACTAATAAGTCAGCTCTAAAGAAAATTTTTCAATTTGGCTTTAAAATAGACTTAACAGATTCTTATTTCTTGTCTATGACCTAGCTGTTTCATGGTTCTTAAATGATGTTCTCAGACTGGCCTCAGATACTGATAACAATTCATGCAATTACATATCTCTACTAAGGAAAACACTCTTCCTTTTAAGTCTGGCTTCAGGAGCCACAATATCTGAACTGTCGGCTCTCTCCAGAGATCCAGGCCATATAGAATTTCTCCCATCAGGAGAAGTTCTCCTCTCCCCAGATAGGAAATTCTTGGCCAAAAATGAAGATCCCTTGATGAGATGGGCCCCTTGGAAGATCCTCCCTCTTCCTCAAGACCCTTCTCTATGTCCAGTAACCACCTTACGAGCTTACCTCTCAAGGACATCTACTAGATCATCAGGTCCCTTATTCATGAGGGAAAAAGGTGGCACTATTTCCTTAAAAGGAATTAAGACAGCAAATCTTGTACTTTATTAAACAAGTCAACCCAGATTCGTTCCCCAAAGTCCACGACATTAGAGCAGTAGCCACCTCAATTAACTATTTCCAACATATGAATTTTGATGATCTTAAGAAATATACAGGCTGGAAGTCGCCGACAGTATTCAAGCGCCACTACCTGAAATCCTTAGAATCTTTAAAATTTCCAGCAGTGGCAGCGGGAAACAGTTTCCCCTGACACTAAGTAGTTAGCCATAGATCCAGGTCTCCTTTCTACCTGCCTCACTAACATCCTTCCTGCGACCCTGCCACCAGGTTCACCCCTAATCTTTGAGCCTTAGTTGCCAAGGCTATATTGTGATGTTTTCCTTATTATTTTGCTAGGAATTCTCACATTTGTATATATTTAACATTGTATAAATTAAGTTATTATAAGTTAGCATAATTGTAGTTTTTATGATCTTTCTTTCTTAATCATAAGGCTAATCCAACTACTTTAAGTTAATTTAAGTGTAAATTTGCTAACTTTGTAAATTTATACAAGATTATATTCAGTTTTTATATTTTGTTTTTTATTACTATTTCCTTATTTTGTTTATTCTTTACCAAGCTTGTGGCCATTTCTCTGGTACTATTTCACAAAGCGACACGGACTGAGCCCAGAAAAGGGATTTTGACGAAGGAAAAATCTATTTCTGGGCAAGGGCCCGTGTCGCCCAGTGAAATCCCCCCCTTTTATTGACCCCACCATTTAGCCCAAGCTTGGTTCTCTAACATTCAAGGATGGCCGCTAGAGGCGCTGGTGTTGGCATGGGAGCGCTGGTAGCAGTAGTTGCTGGCGCGGGCTGTGTATCAGCTCTCTTTAGCAGGGGGATTTTGTGAAGGAGAGATCTAAATGACAAGAGGCCCGTGGTAGTGGTTTCACTCGCCCCAGGAACCATACCGACACCCTCTTTGTATTTAGGGTGAGCGAGTCAGAATGTTCTGACATCCCATTTTGGTTTTTTCTCTGGTAATGTTAGCATTATTTACCTTAGACATATGAACTAAAAGGATATTTCACTGGGCGACACAGGCCCTTGCCCAGAAATAGATTTTTCCTTCATCAAAATCCCTTTTTGACTGGATTAAGTGGATCTTCAATGATTCAATGTACACCTAGTTTTAAAAAAATAAAATTTCTGAAATTTCCATTTACACGTGCTTTTAAAATGAATGTTAAGTGTAAAGTAAAAGTTGGTTTAGGTTAGGAACTATTTAGAATTGCTGTCAGCTGTGAGATACCTATTATTTTTGGCTCTTAATGATACTTCTGGGCCACTTTTAGGAACCCATTCCACAGGAACTTCTGACAAATGAATCTCATGACTCGACCCTCATGAGTCAAGGGCACTTTTCCTTCACCTCTGGTACTACATAATGGCAGGAAATAACAAATAGTTGTACAGAACATTCTGAAACAATTAGGAGTAAAAAGGTTTTCTGCTCCAGTTCTCGGTGAGGAAATGACACATCCGTTTGCATGTTGCACTTTTCTCCTGGCAATTGCACATCCGGAAACACAACTTGCCATGGAACTTGGACGTGTGTAGAGTGATACCTGCCTCCTTTCTAAGGCATATTCATGAACCTTAATATAAAAAGTGTACTCGAAACTCTAGCATGTCCTACGAGGGGAAATGTTACATACGCAAACTATAAAGGCCTTGGAGTCAGTGACTTACATTCATAGTATATTCTCACAAAGATAAATGCATCATTACCTAATTCCTTAGTCTAATAGACATACACAAAGGTGTTCATCATTAGGTCAAATTCGTAGAAATATAACTCACAGAATACTGAGAAATATTCCCTGATGATTCAATCCATTTGGTAACATATAGGTTACTTGTTAAATAAAGAAAGTAATATATAAAACACATTCCTATTTTGGTGATTTCAGCACCTTAAGTGTGATGACTTCTGTTCATCAAGGCATTTCCATTCTCAAAGCAGTCAGACAGAAGATCTACTACTGATTATTTAGCTTTCTGAAGTTTCTATCTTCATAAAAATGGGACTCGCTATCTATTTTATGCATTCTCTACAAAAATTAGGTTGCACGGCAAAACTGAAAGACCTCCTTAGCACATCTGATAAAGTTACAAAAAGGACTTTGCCTGAGTTTTACAAAAATATACTTTGTTCCAAGCTAGAGAAATGGAACTTGAAAAGAAATCTGACAACTTGTTTAGTTTTGAAGATAACGCAGGTGTGCCTCCATTCCATTCGTGTCCAAGATTGCCCTTGGCACGTTTGGAACACCTGCAGAATTTACACTCAGCAGCAAAGTCATATAATGAACTATATCAGTAAGAAAAAAAAGTCAGTAACATAGTTTCGAGCTATAATCATTTCTAGAAAAAACTATCAAGCTGTTTAGGACAACATTAGCAAACATTAACCATCTAGATGACGTCAAAGTGAAGAAATGCTCTCATTAAACAAACAGCCACCAGATGCCACATCCTAACAGCATTCAGTTCAGAGAGGAAAAACACCGAACGAAGTCCTCAGGGATTGTTGACGACTCCTGCACAGTCTCTGGTGGCATACGAGGACAGAGAGAAGGCTGTTTCCAGTTTCACAAACTGCATATGGAGGAGAACTTCAGTTTTAGAACCCTAACATTTAGAACTTTCAACTTTTCACTAAAATACAAGAGATTTCTATGTGAATTTCATTCTGACGTAAGTTTGGGTCCACATCTATTGCTCAATCCTGTGAGCTCTAGTCAGTCCTCACTGGACGAGTGGGGGGTTCCGTACGCAACTATCAATCTGATGGCCTGAGGTCGCTTCCAGCGGCTAATCACCAGAATTTATTTCTGGTGACCAGAAATTCATTTCTTGATATAATGTGGTTCGGATCACACGATGAGTTGTAGGTCCTGTTGCTAAGAAACCAATTGGTTCCTAGTCACGTAAACAAATCTAATCCTTCGGGGCCAGCCCTAGGAGAGCTGTCAATCAATCAGCTCAGTGTAAAACCTAAGATATACTTCACTTTTTTGTGGGCCCTAGTCACTGTCTTCAGTCACTTTCTATGAACCTATATTTCGTGGCAGGACGCTGGGCCTGGTTATCTGGATATCTTTGAAGAACCAAAACCTTTTGAAGCCTATTGTATTTTATCTTCA
>NC_061105.1:51882746-51900789 GCF_015104395.2 Macrobrachium nipponense | reverse complement strand
TTTGGAATTTCTGGCTTTCTCAAAGATTTATGGTTTTTATGTAATTTCCAAACACTCGGTCATGACAGATATTCCCAGTAATTGTTATCACAAAAATTGGAAGTCTTGCTAAGCCATTAAATTCCTTGGAATTTCTAGCATTCACAGGGTGATTTGGTTTTCTGAGATTTACAAACACTCGGGCAACAGGCGTTCCCGATGATTATTACAATAATTGGGAGACTCGCCGAGCACCTGGATCCCCTGGTTTTGTTGGCGCTCACCGGCGCTAGGCTTCATCATATTGCCGAGTACCAGGGCGAGAAAAGGCTCACTCGATTATTGTCATACAAGAGCCGGGTGTTTCTTATGAGTGCTTGGATGGCGAGGTGAGTCTTTACCAGTACAGATGAATCCGCTCCTCAGTCTGGTTCAGAGTTATGTAGAGCTTGGAACTGCATGCAACACCTTCTGAGTGAATGGTCAAGTACCGTCCTTGTGTATTGGACCTTAGGGTGTGAACACGTAGGACTGCAGACACAGAATCCCTTTTGTTGTTCTTCTTGGAGCTTCGGCCTCGAAGGAGAATAGTTAATTGGGAAGAAGTGATAGTCTTCGTTGACGATTACCACTCATAATTATGTAGTGGTGATGGGCTCAGCTTGACCAGACAGCTCGATCTGCCAATCTGAGTGCTCAGCTCTAACGATTGAAGTCTCTGCTCTCGATCGGTGCGGTTCCTTGCCATGACATTGCACCCTCCTTTCTCGTATTGCTTTGAGTCTTCAAGAGGTCATCATCTTTCGTCTTCATCATCTGATGCCTCCTAACCTCCCTCTTCAAAGGTTTCCACGTCTGAAGATGAGGAAGGTATTCTCCACCCCTTACGAATTCTAAGGGGCTACACCCTTTCCATGGAGAGGAAGTAATTAGCTCTCTACAGCTCAGTCTGTTCAGGATGGATAGCACTGAGAGGTTTGAATGCCTCTCCAGTGGTACTGTTTTGGGAACTACCAGTTTGGCTTGAACTAGCCGTCTCTGGTATCCTGTTATCACCGTAGAAGTCTCCCTTCAGGAAACTTCACCTTTGCTCTCTTCATTAGAGAATGAAGGAGGTCTGCTTCCAGTCCTTATTCTTGCCCCTCGAATGAAGAAGAGTTAGGCTGGAGTGTGATTTAAAGGAACCTACAAATGTACTACGTATATTTCTCTCGCGACATGCTTCTATTATCAGTTGCATCGTCCGAGTAGTAGGCACATACCTGTAAGTTAACTCTTCTGGTATGTGACCGAGATGAATAATACCTACTCTTAATTAACCTGGATTCAGGACTGCCTTTTGAGCCTCCCAAGAGTTACCGGTTTTGTTTTTGAGATAACTGGTGGTATTGTTTCCCAACAACACCACAACATTTGCATTATCACCGAATAGGAGGGTTTTCAGTTAAAATGCAGATGCTCGAGTGTATCTTTTTTGAGCTCGATGGTTCTAGCTGAACTCTTTCCTTCATGGACTGGACTACCAGGCAACTCAGGATGACAAGTTGAGCGAGCGGTGTATGGTGCTGCCTCAGTCAGTACTGCTTGCTCTCCGATATATTTCAGTTTGGTATTGTATCTCCTCTATCGAGGATTGACTACCAATTCGAATCTCTGCCCGGCAATCACAGACTTAGGTCTCTGGTTGGCTGGAATTCTTCACATTTGTGTATACCCATCCCTACTGCACCGCATTTTGCCATGGTGAGAATTTTCAGCCAAATATATCTCACTAGACTCAATATCATCTTTCTGTTTCCCCCACGTTAAAACAGAAGTCTGTAGCCTAGTCTTCCTCTTCATCGCACCAGTCCCGTCGGCTGCTGCAATGTCTGTGAAAACGTAGGTCTGCATTCACCTTAGTCATTCACTAGTAATATAGTATTGTTTCATTCACCTTAGTGGGGATTCAACTACTGATGAGAAACTTCTGTCTTACCATCACAGGGATCTTGGTCTTTAGAAGGCAATTGACTATTGCTGATGTGCGCATTACTTGAAAGAAACATCATCTTGTCTCAACATCCGCGATGAACAAAATAGACGATTTGTATTGTTCTCAGCAGAACCTTCGAAAGGGGGGTGTCATGTTGTGACTACGTCTCAGATACGTGACAGGCAGCGCAGTCAGTCGGCACCTGTTGACAAGTCCAAGTCCATCATGAGCTATGCTGTAGACTTTGTATTGGTTGATCCAGATCAGTCATTACTTTGTCCAATTGGGACTGCCATTGCAGAAGTGTCCGATGGCACGTCTTTCTCCGAGTCTTACGAAACCTTGAGACTTCTCTGCAGTTGGGTAGTCCAGTGGATAGGTACATTCATCACTCCGAAGAATATGTCAGACAGGAAGATAGATGAGTTCTCATTGCAACCATATTTATATCTTTCTTCCTTCGGGTCTGCCCACAGGTCCTTGGAACTGCCTTTCCTTGTACCGGTGGTGGATGCTTGCAGGTTGTGTTTGCTTACCCGGCTCCTTCAAGAGGACAAGTTGCATCTCGTCTATGGTGTGCGGTTCTAGAGGTAAGATGGATGCGAGAGTGATTGGCCTCTCCACCTTCCCCACCTCGTCCTTCTACTCCACTTCTTTCAGGTTGAGGATAGGACTTAAACTTATGAGTACAGAGGTACCTTGAGATACGAAAGGCTCAACTTACAAAAAACTCGAGATACGAAAGCTAATATGAAAAATTTAACGGCTCTACATACGTAAAGTTTTCAAAATACGAAAGGTTTCTGAAAGTCCGAGATTCGCCCGGATAACAATTTTGAAAATCGCGCCGCGCGCCACCATCTTAGTACTAGTAGACTCGCCACCATCCTCCTGCTCTCCCATTGGTTCCTGATGCTAGTCGCGGCCATGAAATCCTTCTCTCCTATTGGCCAGCGTCCCTCCCATCATGCATCTACTATGTTCATGTGGTGGCATGCTTCGGCCACTCGGTACCAGCATTGTTATAGTATGCACGCGGTATTCGTTTTCGGGATCGTCAATGTGTACGTTATCTAAAAAAAAAGTGACCAAGATCTCTCACATGGGATAAGTGATCAAGGTCTCTCTCATGGGATAACTGGAAACTTTGCAAGGTTGGTAGAATATCCACTCCCTGCTGAACAGAGGGTGTAGACCAATCATTTACAACATGCATACCAGTACGTATAATCAAGGCACTTCAGTTTATGTTGAAGGTCAGCAGCCGAACATTCAGTACCCCAATCAGTTGCAGAGAGAGCCATTTGGTTGAACAGGGTTTTGATGGACACCAGGGCCAACAGAGTCATGAGGTGCAAAAAAAGAACCAAGTGATAAAAAACAGAAAGTTGAAATTCTGTAAAAAAAAAAAAAAAAAAAAAAACTACGTAAAGTAAAAAAAAAAAAAAAAAAGTTAAAAATAAAAAAAAAAGAAAAAAAAAAACGGCAGAAATTAAAGCCGCTTTTCATAAAGTGCAATCATTTGTAGAAGACACCCCCCGAAAAGGCTCACACAGGAACATTGTGTACGTATATTTTTTAAAGTGTACGTACGTACATATGTACAAAATAAAAAAAACGGCAGAAATTAAAGCCGCTTTCATAAAGTGCAATCATTTGTAGAAGACGCCCCAAAAAGGCTCACACAGGAACATTGTGAAAAGTAGGCAGAAGCAATCTTCCTTAGATAGTTACGTATGTACGTAGCCTCACTCGAAAGGTAAGCTTCCACATTTTACGTACAGTATATTTCTTGTTACCATGTACACTAATATACACTTTATTTACAGGTTATATTTTGCATTTTTTTATTAATTTAGGTATTGAATGGTCCAAATTGTTGTAGTATTTCATTGTTTATAGGTCAATTTAGCTTTATTATGAAATTTACTGGGGTGTTTTTGGAGGGCTTGGAACGGATTAGCCATTTTACATATAAAATGTGGTCCAAGATACGAAAACCTCATGATACGAAAGGCGCCTCAGAACGGATTAATTTCGTATCTCGAGGTACTACTGTACACTGGCTGGTCGGGCAATTGATGAGGTAAGCTTGCACATAGAGCTTACTTTCTTTTTTTTTCTTATTAGAATCATAGAAGCAATCCTGCTCCTTCCTCTAGCAAGGGGAGGAAGGAGACTGGCAATAATGCAAACCCTTCCCAGAACTTTGTATTAATGCCTCCGACTCTAAATATTCTTCCCAGCCCATTTTCGGATGAGTTACGATTCCTTACTCATTTCAAAAAGGCCCAGAAGACTGACTCTTGATCATGCAGCTCTATACTCCGATCAAGTTGTCAGAGGCAGGGCACTCCTCCTCGCTCTTACGACCAGGAGGAATAGCCTAGGTGTGCAGAACTCCAGTCAGTTCTAGAGGCTCACTCACATTCCTCCCACCAATCAGTGAGTCTTCCATATGTAAAGGACTGAGGGTTTGTAAATCATGTAGGAACAAATCACAATTTTTGAAAGTAAATTGTATTTATCTTAACTACAAACCTGAGGTCCTTTACATTTATGCCCACCTCATGGCCACCCCTCAATCTGAACCTGGTCCTACCTGCCTGCCACACGGTACTTACTGCCTAACCATGTTGTTTAAAAATTTAACGGCTGTAATTCCAGCGACGCTGAAAGTAATTCCTTATGTAAAGGACCTCAGGTGTGTATAGTTAGGAAAAATGCAATTTACTTTTAAAAATTGTGATTTCGGTTTTCGTATGTTTCGATTTTCGTGGGAGGTTCTGGAACGGATTATGTACGAAAACCGAGGTTCCACTGTTTCTTGTAAAAGACTCCCCAGAAGGGGTTGTGAATAGTCATTTTTATTGCAGTGTCTTACCAAACAATTATACAGCCATAAGTTCCCTACAGCTGTATAATTGTTTGGTAAGCATGTAATAAAATTTCATTTTACTATTATGAAAATTCCATTTTCAACTTCTCGTGAAAGGTAGGGAAAAATTTTCAGAATCTTGTTTCTTACACTATATGCATTTACATATATTCTTTCCTTTGGTGTTTTTTTTTTTTTTCTTGAATTGGCCAACCTTTAAGGTTACCCGGCTTGGGGTGCAGCATACTGATTTTTTACCCTCGTCCACTAAGGGTTAAGTGGTTACAAATAGGTTTTTCTGCATAAATATTTTACTTCTGACAGCCTGACTGATGCCTGAACTGGGGACTTACGGATACACTTGCTTTAGTCTGTAGGATATTGTATATTGATTGTTACTTGGGAAATAATTAAGTCTTTATACTAATGTAAGCCTAATACATTTCCTGTATGTATATTCATAATGATCAGTTATCTTGCAGATAAATTGTGACGCTCCAACGGCAGATTTGGTTAAAGGACCTTGGAAATTGAAGTTGAAATAAATAACTGTCAAAAAGGAAGTGCATTTCTTGGTCTTGTTGGGAACTTGTTGTGACTGCTGTCCATTTTATTTTTCTGTAAGTATTCAAAAGATTATTTGTACGTTTATGAATACTGTTGTTCTTGTTTGGTTTAAAGTTTAACTCTTGAGGTTAGGAATTTTCTAATTGTTTAGGCTTAGCTCTCTTGGCATTAGAAGTGAAAAAAAACATAATCATTTGTTCCCACAAGGATACAAACCTTCGTCTGTTATATGGGAGTACAAGCAGTCCCCAAGTTATGACAGAGATCCGTTCCTAAGGTTTGTTGTAGGTCGAAAGCTGGCGCAAGTCGGAATGATAAGTACATGTAATCGGCGGCGTAACGTCATGTTGTTCCTACACGAATACAAACCTTTGGTCTTTACATTAGGATATTACTTGCAGTGCAAGATGGGAATGGCTTTTAAACTTTTAAACAGGGTACTGTAGTTAACTACCAATGGTAGGGATGAGAGCCCCTTCCATCCACTGATACAAACTCACTTTTATTGTGAATTCTTGTGATATATGAGTAGTTGTTGTTTTGCTTATACTGATATAATGCGAACCCACGACTTATCTGAGTCTAGGGAGAGGAAATAGTGTGTCATGAGGTGTTGCCTTGGCACTGACAGACCGTGCATCACTTCCTTTCCTCTCTTGAGATAGATCATCATGCCCCTGCACTTTGTGCAGGAAACGTGTGTAACCAATCTAGACCTTGTTCCGAGTGTTGTGTCTGACTATCAGAACAAAGAGTGCAATTTCATAGGGAAAGAAAGAGAGAGAAGTTGGCTTCCCCAGCATCTTAAGATTGCAATACGCTTCTTGTGATGCCAAGGTTTCTCTGTCATTCCTTCTTGTCCTCAGCCAAACTGCCTCCTGTTGTTGCCACTCTTAAGGGAGCTGTCTCCCCTTCACCGTCTCCTATTGCTTTGTTGGTAGAGAGTCGGCGTGGGGGACTATAACCCAGTACGACTTTAGGGGTTTGGTGGAGCCTGAGGAGCTTGGGGGAATTATGGCCCTCCCTAGGCTTCCTGTGGGATTCTTCCATGGAGGGCTTGATCTCACGCTTGAGGTCATCTAGTGCCCCTCGAGTGACTGCTGCTTCCTCGACCGTAACTACGGCTACGGTCTCAATGTCTAATAGATCTAGGTCCACCAGTATGGCATTGGTTCATGTGGTCCTGTCCCCGTCTTCCTCCCCTCCTTGGGGGAGGTCCTTCTCCACCCCCTTTGTAAAGGTCTGCTGCCACCGTTAAGAGATCAAAGAGGAAAAGTTGCAAAGTGTCTTCATCATCTTTGTTGTCGTCTTCTTGTGCCTACGCCTCCTCCCATTCTTTCAATGCTGGCAAGGGGAGGAAGCGGTTTCTCCCAGCTGTAAGGAGGAACATAGGGCTTCTTACAGTCATCCATCTTTCATGGAAAAGGTCAAGGGATCTTTAATTTGCTCTCCTGATCACTCTATGGGAACGGGAACCATTGCTTTGTTTGTATGGTGTTTTTACCTTGCAAGGAACCAGTGGTTATTCAGCAACGGGACCAACTGCTTTACGTGACTTCCGAACCACGTCTAGAATGAACTTCTATCACCAGAAATACACATCTCTGACTCCTAAATGGAATACCCGATAATCAAACCCGCAGCCACCGAGGTGGCAGGCAAAGACCATACCAACTATGCCACTGAGGCGCTTCGGTAACCATTGCTCTAGGTTCCACAGACCCCCATGTCACAGGAGCAACAGGTGCACGGGGTTCCAAGGACCCCCATGTTACCAGTACCAGTCCCAGGAAGTCACTTTCCCGGGCCAGTAAATGTTCTTCTACCACTGCACTGGATTCCACAGACCTGACACAGGTACCAGTCCCTTTTACTGGTGCATGGTGTTATACACAGACCCCCGTGGCACCAGTACCAGCCCCTGGAAGTCACTTTCCCTTTCCATAATCTAGAGTAGATTATTAGATGCAGGTCCTCTCCTTTTTCTCTAGCAATGGGAGTGAGGGGCTGACAATAAAACACATCTGGAGGTTGTTTTAGCCTTTTATTGTCCCCAACACTTAGGGCTCATCCTATCCCTTTTGGAAATAATGACACAAACGCATTCATTCTTCATAAGGACCTGAAGTCTGGTAGTTTAACATTCCATTTGTTCAACAGATCAGAGTCATGCCGTTTGGGCTCAACATCGCGCCCAGAATATTCACCAAACTAGGAGAGACGATAGTTCAAGAACTGAGAACTCAAGGGTTATGTTAGTAGCCTATCTAGACGACTGGCTCATTTGGGCAGCCAGCGTTGAAGAATGCCGCAAAACAACAGCCAAAGTGATAAAATCCCGGACCATCAGGTAGACCTATTTGCCACAGAATCCAACCACAAACTACCGTGTTACGTGACACCCAACCTGGACCCTCTAGCTTACGCCACAGATGCGATGTCCTTAGATTGGAACAATTGGCAGAAGATTTACCTTTTTCCTCCGGTGGATCTTCTGATGAAGGTCCTGCACAAGCTAAGATCTTTCACAGGACAAGTAGCATTGGTGGCACCCAACTGGCCAAAGAGCAACTGGTTTCCGCTTCTTCTAGAGCTGAGCTCCGACCCAAACGGATCCCTCATCCTGAACTGACACAGACAGTACAAACTCAGACTGTGTCAGCTTCCTCAAGAATTCTGAGTGCCCTAACTTTATGGACTTCATGAAGTTTGCAGCCCAAAAGGACGCTAGTATCGATCCACTAAACATCTTATTCATAGAATCAGATAAAAGGGAATCAACACTCAGGCAATATGATTCAGCAGTGAAGAAGCTGGCCAAATTTCTAAAAGAATCAGTTGCTCATAAAATGACCACGAATCTGGCAATTTCATTCTTTAGAACTCTATTTGAAAAATGCCTAGCCTCTCGTACCATTACGACAATCAAGTCAGCTTTGAGGAAGATCTTTCAGGTTAGTTTTAATATTAAGCTGTCAGATTCATACTTTTCCTCGATTCCACGCATATGTGCCCGCCTGAGACCAGTGGACCGCCCTCATACGGTCTCTTGGTTTTTAAATGACATACTTAAATTAGCCTCAAATACTGATAATGACTCATGCTCTTATATAACCTTGCTTAGGAAAACTTTATTCCTAATGGCCATGGCCTCAGGTGCTAGAATATCTGAACTCTCGGCTCTCTCTAGGAACCCAGACCATATGGAATTCCTCCCGTCAGGTGAAGTATTACTATCCCCAGATCGGAGGTTCTTAGCTAAAAATGAGGACCCACAAAACAGATGGGCTCCATGGAAAATCATTCCTCTGACAGAGGACACATCATTGTGTCCTGTCGCTACCCTTAAATCTTTCTTAGCTAGGACATCCGAAAAATCTTCATGCCCCCTTTTCATTAGAGAGAAAGGTGGTACGATTTCTCTTAAAGGTATTAGACAACAAATACTCTACTTTGTTAAACAGACCAACCCGGATTCAGTCCCACACGTCCATGATATCCGAGCAGTGGCTACCTCCATTAACTATTTTCACAACATGAATTTCGAGAACCTGAAGAAATTTACGGGTTGGAAATCTCCAGCAGTTTTTAAACGCCACTACCTCAAAAACTTAGAGGCCCTTAAATTCCCAGCAGTTGCTGCAGGGAGCATAGTCTCCCCAGAATGATGAATCTTGTCAAATCCTTTCCTTAACCTTTGCTCACCTCTTTCCCTTAATACTCTCTCCTTCCTACCTGCCTCGCTCGTTTTCCCTACCAAACCTCCCTCCTCCAGGTCGTGAGGGTTTGGTCGTCATCCTGCCACTGGACCTGTCTGTATATACCCTGGTTTATGGCTTCAGATACTATTCTTAAATTGTACTATATTACCTTGTTATTACTAGTTCTAAGTCATAGTTTAAGTCTTAGTGTAATTAGTATGTAAGTAAATTTCCTACCTCATTATAGTGCATTAAAAAGTTATTTTTTAGAGGAACCTTAGGTTTCATTAACCCCTTTTATGTATATTGTTTGGTATCTGTTAAGCTTGGATGGGTATTTTCTGATACCTTTTCACCGGCAGACACAGGTCGAACCCAGAAAAGGGATTTTGACGAAGGAAAAATCTGTTTCTGGGGGAAGACCTGTGTCGCCCGGTGAACCCAGCCCTTCTACTCTTTTTTCCCACCCTTAACCATTCCAAGCTAGGGTGTCTATTCCAGGAATGCAGATGGCGCGCAGGTCGGGTAGTAGTAGCAGGAGCGAGGTGGAAGGAGTGACCTTTGCAACGGCTCCCGCCGTGAGAGGGATTTTGGAAAGGAATCCTCTAATTGGCAGAAGACCTGTGAATAGTGGCTTCCACTCTCCTTGTATTTTATACCCGACACCCTCTGGGTGCTCGCGCGAGGGTAGTAACCTCAACATACCATGCTAGCTTTTTTCTCTGGTATATTTAGGCTCTATTTATACTTAGAAAAGTGAGCTACAGGAACTTTTCATCGGGCGACAGGTCTTCCCCCAGAAACAGATTTTTCCTTCGTCAAAATCCCTTTTTCATGTAATTTCCGTGAATAAATGCACTTTTTGTGATAAAACTAAATATACGAAGGTATAGGCATTTTTAGTTTTTTTTTGTGTTTTAACTATCAAAATACGCAGTTGTGAGCCTTATTAGAGCGGTTTTAATTATTCGCAGATTTCAGCTACCCTCAAATAGTGGGGGTCTATGCTTCGCTGCCCTCTGCCCTCCCCACCTGCCGTTGCTTTCACCGTGTTTTTTGACAATTTGTCATTGTTCCTACACAATACACAAACCCTCAGTTCTTTATTAGGAATTGCTTAAAACTCTTGAACGAGGTAGTTAGGCAGTAACTACCATCTAGTAGGCAGGTCTCCCCACCTCCTGGACGGTAGTTACTGCCTAACCACCTTATTCTGGAGTTGTAACGCCCATGTTCCAGCTTTGCTGTAAGCAATTCCTATTGTAAAGGACCTCAAGTTTGTAAAGTTAGGAAAAATACAATTTACTTTTTAAGTTTCTAATTTTTTCCAATTTCCTTTTCTGGAGTCTTGGGAACTAGCCCAGTGTTCCTATGATTATGGGTTACAATTTCCACTGGCATATCCCATATCCTTTTTATTTCTATTTTCTGGTCTTGATTCCTATAAATTTTTTTTCTCTTTCTTTTGCATATAGTACTCAGGTGTTCCATGGTATTGCAACATCAATAAGTGATTCAGGGGACCCCTCCCTATTCGCGTTCTTTGCATTCGCAGACTCATGCAGCCTCAGATTTCTCTCTGGAACATTTCTTCCCATTATTTGCAGGAAATTCACTTATTCACTGTATTTTCCCATGAAAAATATCCACAAATTCCTGTTTTTTAACAATTTCACCAAAAAATGCACTTTTTGTGATAAAACTATAAAGAAAACCAGGTATATAGATTTTAAGTGGGTTTTTCTTGAGTTTACACCAACAAAATAGGCCGTTTTCAGCGTTTTTATAGGGGGTTCTAACTATTCATGTGGGGGGTCTTATGAAAACATTAATATACCTGTGTACTAATGTAACCCAAATACACTTCCTGTGTATTCACAATGATCCCTTTCTCTATCTTGCAGATAATTCGCGAAGCATCAAATGCAGACTTGGTGAGTGAGAGGTCCTTGGAAATTACAGTTATGGTACAAAATTATCGAAAAGGAACCTTATTCCTTGGTCTTGTTGGGAACTTGTGAGGGCCATCGTTCATTTTATTTTGCTGTAAGTATTCGAAAGATTATTTGTACGTTTATGAGTAATGTCGTTCTTGTATGGTTTCAAGTTTAATTCGTGAGGTTAGGAGCAGTTTCTAACTGTTTAGGATAAGCTATTTTGGCATCAGAATTGAAAAAAACAAAATGATTTGTTCCTATGAGAGTATGAGCCTTCGTCTGTTATACGAGGGCACAGGCAGTCCCCAGGTTACGACAGAGACCCTTTCCAAATGTTTTTTGTAGGTGGAAATCCGGTATAAGTCAGAGCCGGTTGTTGAATTGTCAACAACTTTGGACTGACTAAATTTGTTGCTTACAATGTTTTATTTCTTTTGAAACAAATTATGTCCAGGTGATCATTGCATTGTGAGATTTGTTTTCCCTGAGGATGCTTACTTTTAGGGTTGCTATGAACGGAGTTACTCAGAACATGTTGGTCTCAGATTGTTTGTTTTATTTCAGATTCTTCAAAAAACAGATGAAATGTCCTTTGGATCCTAAGTAGGATTGAGTATTGAACATATAACATCCTGTGGAAATGGAAGCCGAAGGATCGTCATCATTGCTGCTACTCAAAGAAGAGAAGGAGGATCTGGAGGAGGGTCCAACAGAAAATGCAGATGACAACTCTTCGTTTGCAGACCCCTTGTTAGAATTCAAGGCAGAACCAGAATTTTTTGACTATGGTGATTTTGATGTGAACTGTTATTCCCAATCTAATATTAAGTGTGAAAAGGACAGCTCTCCAAGTTGTGATGATGAGAGCATAAAGGAAAAGATCTGTATTGGAGGAGAAAATAGACATTTGGGTAGAAGTAACACAGCAGGGAAGCAATTAACTTGTATTGAATGCCAAGGGAAATTTTCAAATATTGACAAGCTGAAATCCCACATGAGAACTCATATGGGAGAGAAACCATTTACTTGCTCTGTATGTCAAAAAAATTTTTCTACTTCAAGTACTCTCAAATGTCACTTGAAAACTCATACGGGAGAGAAACCATATACTTGTTCTGTATGTCAAAAAAGTTATTATGATTCAAGAACTCTCAAACATCACATGAGAACTCATACGGGAGAGAAACCATATACTTGCTCTGTATGTCAGAAAAGTTTTTCCAATTCAAGCCATCTCAAAAGACACATGAGACCTCATATAGGAGAGAAACCATATACTTGCTCTGTATGTCAAAAAAGTTTTTCTTATTCAAGTGCCTTCAAATGTCACATGAGAACTCATACGGGAGAGAAACCATATACTTGTTCTGTATGTCAAAGAAGTTTTTCTCAATCAAGTACTCTCAATTGTCACATGAAAACTCATACAGGAGAGAAACCATATACCTGCTCTATATGTCAAAAAAGTTTTTCTCAATCAAGTTCTCTCAAATATCACATGAAAACTCATACAGGAGAGAAACCATATACTTGCTCTGTATGTCAAAAAAGTTATTATGATTCAAGTGCTTTCAAATATCACATGAAAACTCATACAGGAGAGAAACCACATACTTGCTCTGTATGTCAAAAAAGTTTTTCTGTCTCAAGTACCCTCAAAAATCACATGAGAACTCATACAGGAGAGAAACCATATACTTGCTCTGTATGTCAAAAAAGTTTTTCTGATTCAAGCCATCTCAAAAGACACATGAAAACTCATACATGATAGAAAGCATTCACTTGCCAAACAATCTCAAAAGACACGAGAATACACACTAGATAGAAACTGTATAATGCTTGATCTCTGTCCAAGAATTTTTATTGAATGCTTATATATAACTGCTGTAATTTGAATATTGTTAAGAGAGAACTTATGTAACAATTGTAAGTGAAAATTCGTTTGTCGTAATTGTGGACAAGGAAAGGCTCTTTCTTCATCGGGGTGGGAGGCAACTTTTATTTATGAAATCAGATAAGTGCAGCAAGTATAAAATGATTATATTTGCTTTATGAGGAAAATAGTTTCTTGTTCCTACATGTTATACAAACCATCGGTCCCTTTACATAAGGAAATTTACTTTCAGCGCCAAGCTGGAACTCTGTTGTAAAGATTCTTTAACAAGGTAGTTAGGCAAAGTAACTGCTTGTCCGATTGTCAGGAGTCCTGCCCGACTGGATGTAAACATTCCACTTTTGCTTACAACTGTAGTCATAGGCAGACATTCTCTCTCTGCCTGCTTCTGTTGTGAGATCTCCAATTCTTTCTTGTTTTTTCTTTTGGATGTATTTGTGATTATTTGTATATTTGTGTGTTTGTATGGATAATATGCAAGCCCACGAATCAAATAAGCCTACTCGCCCCTCATTCATGTGGCGATTATGCCCTGGATTGTGGGGCAGGAAATGTGGTTTTCCGCTCCAGTGAAGATGTTGACCCTCACGCCCTCTGTGCAAGATGCCGAGAGCGGGAATGTAACAGAACTGATACCTGTGAAACTTGTATCTCTTGGTCGGAGGAGCAGCGGGAGAGATACAAGGGTAGGAAGAAGCCGTGTAAGTCTGCCAAAGTGTCATCGGAGAGTTCTCCCTCTACTCCTTTGATGACTGATACATTTTCTTCTTTCTTTCGCCCACGTAAACTCCCCCATCTTGCTCTTTCCCCTTCGAGAGACACGTCTCTCTCTGCCTCTTCACTCAATCTGTCGAGTGCAGAGGGAGGGAAACATGCCGACTTGGAGTTGTACTCGGGAACTTCTGTCTGCTCATTGGGGGATCCTTCCCCCTCTAGGCGAACAGGAACTCCACCTATTAACCTGACTTTTGCTTCTTCAGATTTGTCTACCTCAGCAGGTAGGGACCTGCAGCAGGTATGCGAACGATGAATCTTCCTGGGACTCCTACGATACGGGGACTGCTTCACCATCTCGCAGCAGTCCCAGTAACCCGCGTAGCTGAGTCGAGGACAACGACAACGCTCTCGACGCCTGGGTATGCGGCACCACCACACCTGTCCTATAAACAGTATATTACTTCTGTAACCCTTTCTGCTGTGGTGTAAGCACTAGTGCCACATACTTTACAGGTGGATTATTTTCCACCTCCTCTTCCTCCAGGTTATGATGTCCTCACTCCTCCAGACTTTGAGTACCCGAAGAGCTCGCCCCTAGACTTCCCTCCTGTCTCCGTTGGCGTACCTGTCACTCCTGTTCCTGCCCGTGGAAGTGCTGCTACTCTGTCAGTTCCTCCTTCCTAGGTCGCGCTGGAGCCTGTTGCTTTGGCAGCTGCTGCAGCCCTGTCCTGGGTGGGGAATCTTTCTGCTGTCCTGAGGAAGTTGGCGAAGAGGAAGTCCAAGAAGAAGAGGAAGGTGTCGTCATTGTCTTCTGCCGCCTCCTCCACTTCTTCCGAGGCTCCCCAGCCGAAGAAGAAGAAGTGGTCTTGCCCCCCCCTAAGAAGTCGCTCAGGGACTTCTAAGGGGCCTCTCACATCATCCCGGTGAGGGACAGGTGGGCCATCCACCGGTCCTCCCGTTCCTTCGGGAATGGGAGCTGCCTCTCTTTCCTCAGGGAAGAGAAAGAGGGGGACCGTAGAGGTACCAGCTGTTGCTGGTACCTCTGCTCCCAGCTCGAGAGGTTCCACCTCTGGACCAGGAACCGTCTTGGGTTCTCGCTAGCGAGTTTCTCTGAGTGTACGGTCACCTGCTGGTGACCGTGCAGCCAGAGTCCAGGGCGCTGAGCACGCTCACTGCCAGGACTCCAGCATGGGTGATCATTCACACAACGATCGTCCGGTACCCAGGGTTGACGTGACGAGAGCGTATGTGCCTGGTTCGGTCTTAGGACCCGAGAGGTCATATGCTCTAGTGGTTAGAGGAGATCACGGGGTCTGATGAGGTCCTTTCTTCTGAAGGAAGAGTGTCTCGGGAGGGGCTCGGCCTGGATGGACCTGACGGTCAATCACCTCAGGAAGTAGTCACCCCCGAGATACAGAGGTCATTTCCAGAGGTCATCGCGCTGATCTGTTGGCACAGTGACCTCGGGGAAGGATCGGTGGTTGCCCCCTTTGACCGTCCATCAAGGTTAGAGTCGTTCTGGGGTCCAAAAAAGGAACCCAGAGCATCCATAGGGCTTCCTTGGTCTTCCTTGGCTGACAGTGTGCTGGACCAAGTGAATGCTTTTGTCTTAGGACAAGAAGCCTCGCTTAGGTCCGGCAGGTCAGACAAGTTGCTTCCCCCTCCTCTGCCTTGTCAGCGGCGCTTTTACGTGCCTTCATCTGACCCTTTGTCGACCAAACAGGTTGACCTGGAGTTAGCTCGCCTAACTCTGGGCTTGCCTCTGCAACACCTGCTGTCAGAGAACCTCTGGTTCACGCAGCAAGAGGCAATGGCCCTGGATTCTACCGCCATGGCAGCCTTCCAGGCCATCTCCTGGCTTGATCTGTGGTCCCTCACAGTATCCAGGGTCACTGCTTCTTCAGGACCTGTAGCTCCTGGAGAAGACTTAGCCTTTGAGAGACTTTGTCAGTCTGGAGGTAGAGCTATCTCCTACCTGGCCCACCAGACTGCTGACCTATGGGCCAACCTGGTGCTGAGGAGGAGGGACACTGTCCTGAATCTGGTAACCAGGGTGGCTGGTCACGAGTTGGCAATGGGTCTAAGGAATGGACCTTTGCTGGGTTCCTCCTTTCTCTTCCCTAGAGAGATGGTGGATGCTGCGGTGGAGAAACGGAGAGCTGAAGACAGCAACCGTACCAGGCAGTTACGAAGATGTCTGGGCAGTCTCGTTCAACTGAGGCTAAGCCTCGGAGCTTAGCTAGCTCTTCCTCTGCCCATAAGACTTCAGTACCATCGAAGGGCATGCGTGGAAAGACTCAGCCTTCCTCCTCTGCTTCAAGAGGTGAGCATCAGTCCCCCTCCTCTCGCAAAATAGGGGGTAAGCGAAAGGGGAAATGCTAGGGACGGCATTTCCCCTCGCATGCTGCTGAAAGTGGGGTGGTGCCTGGCAAGCCATTGGGCAGCTTGGCAGCACTACGGAGCGGAGACCTGGGTAGTAGATGTCCTTCGGGAGGGATTTCTTCTCCCCTTCGAGTCGAGGCCACCTCCTCACTTCCCGCCCAGTCCATCATCAGACATACGTTCCCGGTTCTTCCAAGGACGTAGCACTCGAGGAAGAGATGCAAACGATGCTGAGCAAGGGAGCTGTAGAAATCATGTGAGAACTGTCACTGGGGTTCTACAGCCGACTTTTCTTGGTGGAGAGTCTACGGAGGGCTGGAAACTGATGATAGATCTCTCTCCTCTGAACCGATCGTTCGCCAGATTTGGTTCATGATGGAAATGGCACCTTCCGTGGTCGATTCTGTCAGGGAGAACTTTTTCATGCTTTTGGAAGTACCTCCGCTTTATCCTCGACGGGACGGTGTTCCAATTCAGGGTCCTTTGTTTTGGACTCTCAACCGCTCCTCAGGTGTTCACGCGAGTGTTCACTCTGGTGTCGGCTTGGGGCCATTCGGTCGGGATACGTCTTTTCAGGTATCTCGACGATTGGCTGGTCCTGGCAATCTGCCGCTCGCAGTTGCTGCTGGACAGAGATTGCCTTTGTGGCTTTTGTTGCGATCTAGGGATCGTGATAAATTTTGAGAACACGGATCTCGAGCACAAGGAGAGAATAAAGTACCTTGGCATGCTGATCGATACGGTAGCAGCAAGAGTTTTCCCTACAGACTTGCTGATCAGCAGGTTCAGGGAGGCAGCTCGTCGGTTTCTGTCACGATAGGAACAGCCAGTTCAGCTTTGGCAGGTCGTGATCGGTCACCTGTTATCGTTAGAGAAGCTAGTCCCTCACGGGCGTCTTCACCTATGGTCTCTGCAATGGAGACTGAAGGAGTGTTCGTCATAGGAGAGGGACCCGTAATCCTTCCTGGTTCCTCTCAGAGGAAGTAAGTGAGGATTTAGCCTGGTGGCTGGATGAGAGGAACCTCTTAATAAGAGTGCAATTGCACACTCCCCTTCCGAAGATGCTTCTGTTCTCAGATGCATTGACTGAGGGTTGGGGCACACACCTGGAGGAGTTGCTGGTTTCAGGTGTGTGGAATCAACATGACAAGCACCTTCACATCAACGTGCTGGAACTCAAGGCAGCGTTTCTCTCACCCCAAGAATTCCGGGAACAGTTGATGGGACACTGTGGTGTTGATGAGTGACAACACCACGGTAGTGGCGTATGTCAACAAACAGGGATTAGTGTCCCTCCTGTTGCATCAGTTGACGATGCAGGTGCATGAGTAGGCAGTGGCTCACTCAGTAGAGCTGTCAGCCAGGTACATTCCAGGCAAGAGGAACGTAGTGGCAGACAAGCTCAGCTGCCAGAATCAGGTGATTGGGACAGAATGGTCTTTATACCCAGACATGTTCGACCTGTGGGGGCGTCTGGTGGTGGGTCTGTTCGCCACCCAGCACAACAGAAAACTCAAGGTTTTCTTCTCCGTCGTGCCGGACCCATGGGCAGCTGCAGAGGATGCGTTCCAACACCTGTGGGACAACCTCGAAGTGTATGCCTTTCCCCCATTCTGTCTGATCCGCAAGTTGATCAGCAGGGCGCTGGTCACTGGCAACCTTCGGATGATTCTGGTGGCACCCAAATGGCCTCAGGCTGTTTGGTATCCGGACCTGCTGGCTCTTCTCTCGGAGGCACTGCAAGAGATTCCCCCATGGCACAACCTCCTGTGTCAGCTGCTTGTGGAACAGTACTACCAAGCAGTACATTCCCTGTGTCTTCACGGCTGGCAGTTATCCACCATCTCTTGCGAGCGAGAGGCTTTTCTCACCGAGCAGCAACAGAGATGGCAGGATACCTAAGACAGTCCTCTGCAGCAGTATACCAGGGAAAGTGGTCCGTCTTCTGTGGTTGGTGTCATAGATGGGGTCTCTCTCCTCTCAGAGCCATTCTTCAGCAGGTAGCGGATTTCC
>NC_061105.1:51845586-51882246 GCF_015104395.2 Macrobrachium nipponense | reverse complement strand
CTTTATCTACCCTGACTAGCGCATGTTGTGCTAGTCTAACAAACCCTGGGAAGGGGAGTTCAAAGTCTTTGATGGCCTGGTTCCGCACCCTTCAATAGTCAGCTTTCCGTCCGAGAAGGGGGCATGCAGGGCTAGCCTCCACAGGTTTTCCTTATCAAAGGCTGGTAGCTTTGATGCATCCGGCACCATCATTGAAAGGGCAGGTGCTCCCGAATGGAGGAGTCCGGAAAGCATCTCCTCTAATGGTTTGATTCTTTCTGTCAATGAGGAAAGAGTCTGGTTGGAGATTTCGGGGGCTGATGCGAGGCGTGCCGCCTCCAGCTTCTGATCTATGACTCCACTAACCTTCGTTAGTAGAAGGTTAGTGAATGCCTCAGGATCAAACAACTGCTCCGCCGCCATGGGGAATGATGGGAGTGTCCCTGTCCCCCTGGTAGGGGAAGGATTCCTGGCAGCAGACGAAACACCGGATGATGTCGAAGGCTGTGGAGCCAAAGACAACTCCTTCGTTGCTGGCGGAGCAGGTCTGGCGACTTTCTTTAAAGTCTTTTTGATTTTAGGAGTTACTGACGGAGCTCCTTGTTTGGGTTTGGGCCTAGAGAAGCCCCCAAATGAAGAAGTAGAAGAAGGGGAAGGACTGTGGTTGAGACTGGTCTCACGTACCTCCCCACCTACCTGCTCCTCCGTGACCATCGGCTCGACATTGATGTTAATCGCCGCCACCTCTTCCATCAAGTCCTCCTGCTCCTCTGGTCCTGGCATCGTTGCCACGCGGATAGCTTCAATGAGGGGTTCGGCAATGTCTCCGGGAACCGCTGTTGTCATCGTGGCCCCCGAGAAGATCATTGAGCAAAGGCCAGCATCTAAAACGTATGGCTGGCCTTTTGGAACGTTCTTACTGAACCCCCCAACCCATTTACGGAGGGCTACCCTTGCCTTGTGGTAGGATGCCGAATCCGCCTGTCGAAAAACATCCGTCTTAGATCTTGTCTAATTTAGACTATTTCAAATATGCAAGAAAACTTGTATCTATCCTTACCTGTTCGTTTGACATAGTTTTTACCATTTCGTAGCAAACAGTACAGGCGTCTGGGAGCCAGACCACATAGTTCTCGAGCTGAACCACACAATTTGTGTGAGATCGGCATACTACGTGGCCGCACGGGTTGCCCAACGAGGCGTGGCATCCCTCTGCTTGGCAACGGACCACCTGTAATATAAATTGTTTAAATGAGTTTTCACGTTCGGTGGCGAAATATTCCGGCACCGAAGTTACTCTGGAAAACTCGTATATCTTATTTTTAACTTAAATCTCTATAAGTTAATACTAAAAAATATTAAGTACTTAATTAAGGTATATTAACCCAATCTGTCCTTGGAGGATATCCTCGTTCATCTCGTTAGCTAACCTCCGTCAATGCCGGAAGGGGAGGACGAATCCTTCTTCCATTGATTTATTTACAATTCGGTGTAGACGGCGGAGCGGCTGTATATGACGAAGTTATGGATAACCTCCTTCCTTGCCGAAGCTTGCATGGAACAAGTTTGAGCTTCGGCTATGCCGAACTTCGGTGCTAATATACTTTACCCCCCATTTTCCCCCCTAGCTCTGTCAAGGAACAAATCGAACCTTTGTTCTCTGTGTTCGCCAAAGCTACTGAGATACCGAAGTGAGCGATCTGTCGTGGGACTCGTGTGTCCCCGTTTAACTCTGGGGAGCCAGAGGGTTTGTATGTGAACGGTCGTGATCGCCTGGCTCCACCCCTGATCTAAGATGGATCTCATTGTAGGCTATATAGCCTAGCTCTCCTATGGGAGACTCGCTGACTGGCCGTGGCTCGTCGCGATTGAAAGTAGTCCTACTCGATCAAGAGGCTATGCCAGGTAGGCCAGACATATCTGACCATCCTCATAGAGGGGTAATATCTTATTTACATAATAAGAGGTTCTATGAAAGAGGTGCTAAGGAGTTAGACATTAGAGAGAGAATGTGAAATATGATCAGTATCTCTCTACTGTGTCGTTATATACCTTCTCTCTTTTATAATCGTACTAGTCCAGACAGGCCTATTGTCATCCTTAACCTTGTAGGAAGGAAGTTATTCCTCGACCAAACCTACTAGGTCAAATTTTCGACCTAGACCGGCCGGGCGGGAAAAAACCTCAACTAGGCCTACTAGGCTACTTTTCGCCTAGACCGGCTAGGAGGAAGTCCAACCTTATATGTATGTTAAGGATCAGTTATAGGTTATTTTGTAAGACTAGCCTAGATTAATTGCTCTATAGAGAGCGAGAAGGACTCATGGCGACTCAACCTAACCTCTACCACTTAATAGTTATAGGCTAATCCTAGATACTATATCTAATGGAACTAATCATCATTCTGATAGAGTTTTAATTCTGTCAGAACATACAATTTTCCTACTAATATAATATATTTAAACTTTTAGCCTATTTTTTGAAATATCGTGCGAATCTCGCTCTTGCTGTGCCGATACCTTGAAATGGCGCCTCAGCCGGCGGCACCCCCAACACATATTTTGAGGGGCCGGGGCCATTAGCATACGTAATTTTATCAAAATATGCTACAAAACCAACTCAACTTCGAAGCAGAAGATCCTTGAGTATTCATCATTCTCCAGAGCAAAGTATCTTGAACACAGAAAAATTTTTGTGTGGAGCGCACGACTCTACTTACAGGAATGAGGGAAGCACGTGGGTATTAGTAGTAGTAACGAGAGGAGCGGGTGGTGGGATTTCATTGTAGCGGCTCCCACCAGAGAGGAGGATTTTGAAAGGAACTTTCTAAATGATAGAGGTCCTGTGATTTGTGGTAACACAACGCCCCTATACTTATACCGACACCCTTCGGGTGCTCGCGCTGAGGGTAGTAACTTCAGCATACCATGCTAGCTTTTTTCTCTGGTATATCTAGAGTTTATTTATACTTGAAAAATGAGTTACAGGGATTTTTCACCGGCAGACACAGGTCGAACCCAGAAAAACCATATACTTGCTCTGTATGTCAAAAAAAGTTATTATGATTCAAGTACCTTCAAATATCACATGAAAACACATACAGGAGAGAAACCATATACTTGCTCTGTATGTCAAAAAAGTTTTTCTGTCTCAAGTAATCTCACAAAACACACAAAAACTCATACATGATAGAAAGCATTCACTTGCCAAACAATCTCAAAAGACACAAGAATTTACACTAGATAGAAACTGTATATTGCTTGATCTCTGTCCAAGTAGTTTTTATTAAATGCTTTTATATAACTGCTGTAATTTGAATATTGTTAAGAGAGAACTTAAGTAACATTTGTAAGTGAAAATTTGTTTGTCGTAATTGTGGACAAGAAAATGCTCTTTCTTCATCGGGGGCATCTTTTACTCATGAACTCAGATAAGTGCAGCAAGTTAAAAATGATTATATTTGCTTTATGAGAAAATGGTTTTTTGTTCCTACATGTTATACAAACCATCGGTCCTTTACTTAAGGAATTACTTTCAGCGCCAGCTGGAACTCGGTTGTAAGATTCTTTAACAAGGTAGTTAGGCAGTAACTGCTTGTCCGATAGTCAGGAGTCCTGCCCGACTGGACGTAAACATTCCACCTTTCCTTTCGACTGCCGTCATGGGCAGACATTCTCTCTCTGCCCGCTTCTGTCGTGAGATCTCCAATTTCATTCTTGTCTTTTCTTTTGGATATATTTATGATTATTTGTATATTTGTGTATTTGCCTACTCGCCCCTCATCTACATGGCGACTGTGGCCCGGAGTGTGGGGCTGGAAATGTGGAGTTTTCCGCTCCAGTGAAGATGTTGACCCTCATGCCCTCTGTGCAAGATGCCAAAAGCGGGAATGTAACAGAACTGATACCTGTGACACTTGTATTTCTTGGTCGGAGGAGCAGCGGGAGAGATACAAGGGTAGGAAGAAGCCGTGTAAGTCTGCCAAAGTGTCATCGGAGAGTTCTCCCTCGACTCCTTTGATGACTGACACATTGTCTTCTTTCTTTCGCCCACGTAAACTCCCCCATCTTGCTCTTTCCCCTTCGAGAGACATGTCTCTCTCTGCCTCTTCACTCAATCTGTCGAGTGCAGAGGAAGGAGGAAAACATGCCAACTTGGAGTTGTACTTGGGAACTTATGTCCGCTCATTGGGGGATCCTTCCCCCTCTAGGCGAACAAGAACTCCCCCTATTAACCTGACTTTTGCTTCTTCAGATTTGTCTGCCTCAGCAGGTGGGGACCTGCAGCAGGTATGCGAACGATGAATCTTCCTGGCACTCCTACGATACGGGGACTGCTTCACCATCTCGCAGCAGTCCCAGTAACCCGCGTAGCTGAGTCGAGGACAACGACAACGCTCTCGACACCTGGGTATGCGGCACCACCACACCTGTCCTATAAACAGTATATTACTTCTGTAACCCTTTCTGTTGTGGTGTAAGCACAAGTGCCACATACTTTACAGGGGGATTATTTTCCACCTCCTCCTCCTTCAGGTTATGCTGTCCTCACTCTTCCAGACTTTGAGTGCCCAAAGAGCTCGCCCCTAGACTTCCCTCCTGTCTCCGTTGGCGTACCTGTCACTCCTGTTCCTGCCCGTGGAAGTGCTGCTACTCTGTCAGTTCCTCCTTCCTAGGTCGCGCTGGAGCCTGTTGCTTTGGCAGCTGCTGCAGCCCTGTCCTGGGTGGGCGATCTTTCTGCTGTCCTGAGGAAGTTGGCAAAGAGGAAGTCCAAGAAGAAGAGGAAGGTGTCATCGTTGTCTTCTGCCGCCTCCTCCACTTCTTCCGAGGCTCCCCAGCTGAAGAAGAAGAAGGTGGTCTTGCCCCCCCTAAGAAGTCTCGCTCAGGGACTTCTAAGGGCCTGTCACATCATCCCGGTGAGACAGGTGGGCCATCCACCGGTCCTCCCGTTCCTTCGGGAATGGGAGCTGCCTCTCTTTCCTCAGGGAAGAGAAAGAGGGGGACCGTAGAGGTACCAGCTGTTGCTGGTACCTCTGCTCCCAGCTCGAGAGGTTCCACCTCTGGACCAGGAACCGTCTTGGGTTCTCGCTAGCGAGTTTCTCTGAGTGTACGGTCACCTGCTGGTGACCGTGCAGCCAGAGTCCAGGGCGCTGAGCACGCTCACTGCCAGGACTCCAGCATGGGTGATCATTCACACAACGATCGTCCGGTACCCAGGGTTGACGTGACGAGAGCGTATGTGCCTGGTTCGGTCTTAGGACCTGAGAGGTCATATGCTCTAGTGGTTAGAGGAGATCACGGGGTCTGATGAGGTTCTTTCTTCTGAAGGAAGAGTCTCTCGGGAGGGGCTCGGCCTGGATGGACCTGACGGTCAATCACCTCAGGAAGTAGTCACCCCCGAGATACAGAGGTCATTCGCAGAGGTCATCTCGCTGATCTGTTGGCACAGTGACCTCGGGGAAGGATCGGTGATTGCCCCCTTTGATCATCCATCAAGGTTAGAGTCGTTATGGGATCCAAAAAAGGAACCCAGAGCATCCGTAGGGCTTCCTTGATCTTCCTTGGCTGACAGTGTGCTGGACCAGGTGAATGCTTTTGTCTCAGGACAAGAAGCCTCGCTTAAGTCCGGCAGGTCAGACAAGTTGCTTCACCCTCCTCTGCCTTGTCAGCGGTGCTTTTACGTGCCTTCGTCTGACCCCTTGTCGACCAAACAGGGTGACCCGGAGTTAGCTCGCCTAACTCTGGTCTTGCCTCTGCAACACCTGCTGTTGGAGAACCTCTGGTTCATGCAGCAAGAGGCAATATATGGCAGCCTTCCAGGCCATCTCCCGATTGGATCTGTGGTCCCTCACAGTATCCAGGGTCACAGCTTCTTCAGGACCTGTAGCTCCTGGAGAAGACTTGGCCTTTGGGAGACTTTGTCAGTCTGGAGGTAGAGCTATCTCCTACCTGGCCCACCAGACTGCTAACCTATGGGCCAACCTGGTGCTGAGGAGGAGGGACGCTGTCCTGAATCGGGTAACCAGGGTGGCTGGTCACGAGTTGGAAATGGGTCTAAGGAATGGACCTTTGCTGGGTTCCTCCTTTCTCTTCCCTAGAGAGATGGTGGATGCTGCGGTGGAGAAACGGAGAGCTGAAGACAGCAACCGTACCAGGCATTTATGAAGATGTCTGGGCAGTCTCGTTCAACTGTGTCTAAGCCTCTGCCCATAAGACTTCAGTACCATCAAAGGGTATGCATGGAAAGACTCGGCCTTCCTCCTCTGCTTCAAGAGGTGAGCGTCAGTCCCCCTCCTCTCGCAAAATAGGGGGTAAGCAAAAGGGGAAACGCTAGGGACGGCATTTCCCCTCGCATGCTGCTGAAAGTGGGGTGGTGCCTGGCAAGCCATTGGGCAACTTGGCAGCACTACGGAGCAGAGACCTGGGTAGTAGATGTCCTTCGGGAGGGATATCTTCTCCCCTTCGAGTCGAGGCCACCTCCTCACTTCCCGCCCAGTCCATCATCAGACATACGTTCCCGGTTCTTCCAAGGACTTAGCACTCGAGGAAGAGATGCAAACGATGCTGAGCAAGGGAGCTGTAGAAATCATGTGAGAACTGTCACTGGGGTTCTACAGCCGACTTTTCTTGGTGGAGAGTCTACGGAGGGCTGGAAACTGATGATAGATCTCTCTCCTCTGAACCGATCGTTCGCCAGATTCGGTTCATGATGGAAATGGCACGTTCCGTGGTCGATTCTGTCAGGGAGAACGTTTTCATGCTTTCGGAAGTACCTCTGCTTTATCCTCGACGGGACGGTGTTCCAATTCAGGGTCCTTTGTTTTGTACTCTCAACCGCCCCTCAGGTGTTCACGCGAGTGTTCACTCTGGTGTCGGCTTGGGGCCATTCGGTCGGGATACGTCTTTTCAGGTATCTCGACTATTGGCTGGTCCTGGCAATCTGTTGCTCGCAGTTGCTGCTGGGCAGAGATTGCCTTTGTGGCTTTTGTTGCGATCTAGGGATCGGGATAAATTTCGAGAACACGGATCTCGAGCACAAGCAGAGAATAAAGTACCTTGGCATGCTGATCGATACGGTAGCAGCACGAGTTTTCCCTACAGACTTGCTGATCAGCAGGTTCAGGGAGGCAGCTCGTCGGTTTCTGTCTCGATAGGAACAGCCAGTTCAGCTTTGGCAGTTCGTGTTTGGTCACCTGTTATCGTTAGAGAAGCTAGTCCCTCATGGGCGTCTTCACCTTTGGTCTCTGCAATGGAGACTGAAGAAGTGTTCGTCACAGGAGAGGGACCCGTAATCCTTCCTGGTTCCTCTCAGAGGAAGTAAGTGAGGATTTAGCCTGGTGGCTGGATGACAGGAACCTCTTAATAAGAGTGCAATTGCACACTCCCCCTCCGAGATGCTTCTGTTCTCAGATGCATTGACTGAGGGTTGGGGCACACACCTGGAGGAGTTGCTGGTTTCAGGTGTGTGGAATCGACATGACAAGCACCTTCACATCAACGTGCTGGAACTCAAGGCAGTGTTTCTCTCACCCCAAGAATTCCGGGAACGGTTGATGGGACACTGTGGTGTTGATGAGTGACAACACCACGGTAGTGGCGTATGTCAACAAATAGGGGATTAGTGTCCCTCCTGTTGCATCAGTTGACGATCCAGGTGCACGAGTGGGCAGTGGCTCACTCAGTAGAGCTGTCAGCCAGGTACATTCCAGGCAAGAGGAAAGTAGTGACAGACAAGCTCAGCTGCCAGAATCAGATGATTGGGACAGAATGGTCTTTATACCCAGACATGGCGGAAAGGCTGTTCGACCTGTGGGGGCGTCTAGTGGTGGGTCTCTTCGCCACCTGGCACAACAGAAAACTCAAGGTTTTCTTCTCCATCGTGACGGACCCATGGGCAGCTGCAGAGGATGCATTCCAACACCTGTGGGACAACCTTGAAGTGTATGCCTTTCCCCCATTCTGTCTGATCCGCAAGTTGATCAGCAGGGCGCTGGTCACTAGCAACCTTCGGATGATTCTGGTGGCACCCAAATGGCCTCAGGCTGTTTGGTATCCGGACCTGCTGGCTCTTCTCTCGGAGGCACTGCAAGAGATTCCCCCATGGCACAACTTGCTGTGTCAGCGGCTTGTGGAACAGTACTACCAAGCAGTACATTCCCTGTGTCTTCACGGCTGGCAGTTATCCACCATCTCTTGCGAGCGAGAGGCTTTTCTCACCGAGCAGCAACAGAGATGGCAGGATACCTAAGACAGTCCTCTGCAGCAGTATACCAGGGAAAGTGGTCCGTCTTCTGTGGTTGGTGTCATAGATGGGGTCTCTCTCCTCTCAGAGCCATTCTTCAGCAGGTAGCGGATTTCCTAGTCTTTCTTCGCCTAGAGAAGCTCCTCTTTGTCTCTGCAGTTAAAAGATATAGAGCTGCTTTGGCTTTAGTCCTTAAGCTGCGAGGGGTGGATATTTCCTCTTCCTTGGAAATATCCCTCCTTATAAGGAGCTTCGAGCTGTCTTGCCCACCCAGAGAACTCAAGCCCCCTGGGTGGGACGTGACTTTCATCTTAAGGAGTTTGACTCATAGACCCTACAAGCCTCTCCGTGAGTCGTTAGACAGGGATCTGACGCTCAAGACCATCTTTCTGCTGGCCCTGGCATAGGCGAAGAGAATAGGGAAACTTCATGGTCTCTCGTTTAATGTTAGCCACTCGAGAGTATGGGGATTGTTATGCTCGATTTCGTCCCGGATTTCCTAGCGAAGACTCAGAATCCCTCAGTCCCTGACGTCAGATTCGAGTCCTTCATGATCCCCTCCCTAGAGGACTTTACTGGTAATGATATGGAAGAGATGCTACTTTGTCCTGTTAGAATGCTACGGCACTATCTGAAGAGAACTCGCCATCTGAGGTCTGAGTGTCAAAGCCTCTTCATCAGCACCGGGGTAAACAAGAATGAAGTGCCAAAGAACACTATTTCTTTCTGGCTTTGTGAGGTGATCAGGAAAGTTTACGACTCCAAAAGGAGTTTCAACACTGGTAACTTTCGCCTGAGAGCCCACAAAGTGAGAGGTATTGGTCCTACCCTTGCGTTCCGCAAGAACTTGTCGGTTGCACAGATGCTGAAGGCAGGATTGTGGTCCAACCACCTTCATCTCCTTCTACCTTTGGGATATTGCCCACAAGTCCTTGAACACTTTTTCCTTAGGACCCGTGGTGGGTGCTCAACAAGTTGTGTAGCTTATCCAGCTCCTCTAACGGGACAAGGTTACATCTCGTCCTTGTGGTAACCGTATGAATGGAGAGTGAATGAGAGTGTGACTGGCTTCTCTTCCTTCTTCTTTCTTCTCTCTCCCTGCGGGCAGAGAGTGTCGGTCGTTACATGCTGGAAAGGGCGATGATGCAGGTAAGCTATGTGACTGAGCTCCCTTTCATTGGATAGAAGCAGGTATCCATCCCTTCCCTAACAAGGGGGGAAGTGGACACCAGTAAGAGACAAACCCAATGCTATATATTTGGCCTCTTACTTTCGACTACAAGTACTTATTTGCTATTCATAAGAGGTACGCATGCCTCCCTCTTATAATTGGTCCAGAGGTCTGGCCATTGGTCTTGCAGTGATCTCACTCCAATCATTTGGACAGAGGCAAGGATCGCCCCCTTGCTCTTACGACCAGGGAGGGAGCCTTGGTTGGCCGAACACCTGTTTGTTCACAAGATTCAGATTCCTCCCACCAATCAGTGAGTCTTCTTTATGTAAAGGACCGATGGTTTGTATAACGTGTAGGAACAAATCACAATTTTTGAAAGTAAATTGTATTTTTCTTAACTATACAAACGTGAGGTCCTTTACATATAGGCCCACCTCATGCCACCCCTCAATCTGTTCCTGGGCCTAAAGCAGAGTGGAATGTTTACATCCAGTCTGGCGGGACTCCTGACTATCAGACAAGCAGTTACTGTCTAACTATCTTGTTATAGAATCTTATGACCGAGTTCCAGCTGGCGCTGAAAGTAATTCCTTATGTAAAGGACCTCCGATTTGTATAGTTAGGAAAAATACAATTTACTTTCAAAAATTTAAATTTTTGTTATATTTATAAGATTATTGGTTAATAACCACTGGTTCTTAGATACAACACTGAATCACTTTACTCTTTTAATGTCATGTTGGTATTTTTACAATTTCAAATGTTTTAGGGAACTGATTGTCCAGTTGAGACCAATTCATTTGTCAGTGTTATCAATAAATCTGTTGAGGAAACACTGAGAAAGAAGGAGAGTTCTAGCTTATTGTTTCTGATCGCAAAGACAATTTTTTTTACTGACGTCTGTAAATTTATTTTTGCTGACAGAACCCTGGTTTTGGGGTCATTCCCAAGCTGAGGAATTGTACTTTATTTCTTTATACGTTTATGTGAAGTAGTCTTGTGAAAGCAATGTAATTTAACTTCCATTTGTTCAATGAGAAAGTATAATAGATTTTCTTTCCAGTGACTTACATGTTTATGCAATTTGTGTCTGATATTTTGTTCATAAACAGCAGGAAAATCAAGTAGTATTATTTTTCCTCAAACAGACATATTTGGTTTTCAGATCTGTATTATTTTTCCTCAAACAGACATATTTGGTTTTCAGAGATATGAAGATAAAATACAATAGGCTTCAAAAGGTTTTGGTTCTTCAAAGATATCCAGATAACCAGGCCCAGCGTCCTGCCACGAAATATAGGTTCATAGAAAGTGACTGAAGACAGTGACTAGGGCCCACAAAAAAGTGAAGTATATCTTAGGTTTTACACTGAGCTGATTGATTGACAACTCTCCTAGGGCTGGTCCCAAAGGATTAGATTTGTTTACGTGACTAGGAACCAATTGGTTTCTTAGCAACAGGACCTACAACTCATCGTGTGATCCGAACCACATTATATCAAGAAATGAATTTCTGGTCACCAGAAATAAATTCTGCTGATTAGCCGCTGGAAGCGACCTCAGGCCATCAGATTGATAGTTGAGTACGAGACCCCCAACTCATCCAGTGAGGACTGACTAGAGCTCACAGGATTGATCAATAGATGTGGACCCAAACTTACGTCAGAATGAAATTCATATAGAAATCTCTTGTATGTTAGTGAAAAGTTGAAAGTTCTAAATGTTATTGTTCTAAAACTGAAGTTCTCCTCCATATGCAGTTTGTGAAACTGGAAACAGTCTTCTTTATGTCCTCGTGTGCCACCAGAGACTGTGTAGGAGTCGTCAACAATCCCTGAGGACTTCGTTCGTGTTTTTCTTCTCTGAACTGAATGCTGTTAGGATGTGGCATCTGGTGGCTGTTTGTTTAATGAGAGCATTTCTTCACTTTGACGTCATCCAGTTGGTTAATGTTTGCTAATGTTGTCCTAAACAGCTTGATAGTTTTTTCTAGAAATGATTATAGCTCGAAACTATGTTACTGACATTTTTTTCTTACTGATATAGTTTATTATATGACTTTGCTGCTGAGTGTAAATTCTGTAGCTGTTCCAAACGTGCCAAGGGCAATCTTGGACACGAATGGAATGGAGGCACACCTGCGTTATCTTCAAAACTAAACAAGTTGTCAGATTTCTTTTCAAGTTCCATTTCTCTAGCTTGGAACAAAGTATATTTTTGTAAAACTCAGGCAAAGTCCTTTTTGTAACTTTATCAGATGTGCTAAGGAGGTCTTTCAGTTTTGTCGTGCAACCTAATTTTTGTAGAGAATGCATAAAATAGATAGCGAGTCCCATTTTTATGAAGATAGAAACTCCAGAAAGCTAAATAATCAGTCGTAGATCTTCTGTCTGAGCTGCTTCGAGAATAGAAATGCCTTGATGAACAGAAGGCATCACACTTAAGGTGCTGAAATCACCAAAATAGGAATGTGTTTTATATATTACTTTCTTTATTTAACAAGTAACCTATATGTTACCAAATGGATTGAATTATCAGGGAATATTTCTCAGTATTCTGTGAGTTATATTTCTACGAATTTGACCTAATGATGAACACCTTTGTATATGTCTATTAGACTCAGGAATTAGGTAATGATGCATTTATCTTTGTGAGAATATACTATGAATGTAAGTCACTGACTCCAAGGCCTTTATAGTTTGCGTATGTAACATTTCCCCTCGTAGGACATGCTAGAGTTTCGAGTACACTTTTTATATTAAGGTTCATGAATATGCCTTAGAAAGGAGGCAGGTATCACTCTACACACGTCCAAGTTCCATGGCAAGTTGTGTTTCCGGATGTGCAATTGCCAGAAGAAAAGTGCAACATGCAAACGGATGTGTCATTTCTCACCGAGAACTGGTGCAGAAACCTTTTTCTCCATTGTTTCAGAATGTCTGTACAACTATTGTTATTTCCTGCCATTATGTAGTACCAGAGGTGAAGCAAAAGTGCCCTTGACTCATGAGATTCATTTGTCAGAAGTTCCTGTGGAATGGGTTCCTAAAAGTGGCCCAGAAATATCATTAAGAGCCAAAAATAATAGGTATCTCACAGCTGACAGCAATTCTAAATAGTTCCTAACCTAAACTGACTTTTACTTTACACTTAACATTCATTTTAAAAGCACGTGTAAATGGAAATTTAGAAATTTTATTTTTATAAAACTAGGTGTACATTGAATCATTAAAGATCCACTTAATCCAGTTAAACATCATGATAAATGATAAAAATGAGGATACAGGCAGTCCCCGGGTTACGACGGGGGTTCTGTTCTTAAGACGCGTCGTAACCCGAAAATCGTGGTAAGCCAAGCCGGAACGACGTTCTTGAAAACATGTCCACAGGAAAAATTTCACTAATTTGCAATTTGTCTTAGGGCCGTATCTCTAAAATTATCACTAATTTACTTTTTTCATGTGCAACACTGTGTATTCACAAATTACTGTATATTTTCATTAAAATACAAGAGAGAGAGAGAGATTACATAAAACCATTAAATTCGTTGACCATTGTATGGCATTGTTAAGCTCCGAGTGTCACTGGAGTTATGAGGTAGGGAAATTGATATAGAAAAAGATGAAGGGAAGAATTTTCTTTTGAAATTAGTTATTGTATTATTACTACTTCTATTATTATTATTATTATTATTTGAAAATATAATAAACACGTGCATCTACCATAAAAATTCTCTCATCTCAGTAAGAAAGAGGAATTATCCTTACAAGTGAATTGGAAAGGTCATTTTCATCTCTTTAAAATACGACCATTATGAATTTTGTAATTAAAGTTTTATTATTATTATTATTATTATTATTATTATTATTATTATTATTATTATTATTATTATTATTATTATTATTATTATTATTATTATTAAATAACTGAAATTATCAATAAATATTTTACATACTAGTACCATAAAAATTCTTTCATCTCGGTAAAAGAGAGAGAGAGAGAGTGTTTATCTCTCTCTGTTCTCTCAAAAAATACTTATAACGCTTCCAGCGAAAGAGAGGGAGGGAGTTACCACTATGACACATTATTATCTTGTGTGGCAAAAGAGAGAGAGAGAGAGAGTTAACCTTAATTAAAAGTGACATGGATAGATTAGTACGTATTTTATTTCTTTGAAATACTATCACATATGAATTTTGTAATTACAGTTATTATTATTATTATTATTATTATTATTATTATTATTATTATTATTATTATTATTATTATTATTATTATTATTATTTGAAAGTATTAAAAACAAATAGTACAATACACAAAAAATCTCGAGTCTCAGTAAATGAGAGATTTCATGAACACTTGATTGCAACACTGCAGCCCTACCCTCCTGGCTGTCACAGAACTTTATATATCTGACAGTTTTTTAGTACTGGATCTCGAGAAAAGGTTACTGAAGAAGACTGGGATTTCCTTCATTCTTCCATAATTTTTTAAATATAAGCTAAAATCTTACTAATTCACTGTGGTATTTTCTTTAATGAATTGATATTATTGCTGTATAATTAATATATTTGAAAATAGTAAATCATTTATTTATCATACTAAAAAACATACATCTTTGTAGTAGAGAGAGAGAGAGAGAGAGAATTATTATTTTTATTATGTGATATCATTTCAACATTATTAAACTTACTAATCACGTATTAATCAAATTAATATTTGAAATTAAGTAAATCATTTTTGTATTATTATGTATTTATCATTCCAAACTTATTAAAACTTACTAATACAGTATTAATCAAAATTAATATTTTGAAAATTAGTAATCATTTTTGTATCATAAAACAATGTATTAAGTCCATGAAAATAAACATCAAAATACACTAATTAGTGATTATTTCATCGGAAAATACAAAGAGAGAGAGAGAGAGAGAGAAACTGTGCTAAACTATTAAGGATTCTTATCACAGTAAGCATTTTTTAAAAGCGTCGTTAACTCGGAGCGTCGGAAGCGTCAGCATCGTAACCTCGCAACAAGCGTCGTAACCCAGGGCGGATTTTTCAATGAATATTTAAGAAAAAGTGTCGGAACGTCGTAAGCCGGCCCCGTCGTAACCCGGGGACCGCTTGTAATAGTAATGTACTCTGATGGCGATGTGATGTGGAGGGAGTTGAATGAATCAATCTTGCTGGAAGGGACTCCATTACGAGAAGGTCTATAACGGCCTCTACCATTTGGAGGGGACCCCTGGAGCCCTATTTCTTTTACATAACATTTCTGGGTTCGACCTGTGCTCGCCGGTGAAAAGGATCCTGCTGCTCACTTTTCTAGTATAAATAGGTTCCAAATATACCAGAGAAAAAAGCTAGCATGGTATGCTGAGGTTACTACCCTCGCGCGAGCACCCTAAGGGCATCGGGTATAAAGTACAAGGCGAGTGGAAGCCACTATTCACAGGTCTTCTGCCAATTAGAGGATTCCTTTCCAAAATCCCTCTCATGGGGAGAGCCGTCGCAGCGGCCACTCCCTCCACCCTCGCTACCGCTACTACTACCCGACCCGAGCGCCATCTGCAATCCTGTTTTAGACTAGTGAACTAGCAACATACTCTGCGGTAAGTATGGGGGCTAGACAGAGGATGTTCGAAGTATTTAGCTCCCTCCTCCCCCCCCCCAGCTCAAGAGTGCGTTCGAGCTGATCTCAACATAATATTAGATTATCATGTTTTGATACGCTATAAACAGTCTATTATTTAGTAGGAGAGAGAGAGAGAAAAAGTTGGAAACTCTTTCTCTCTCCCCAGCGTAAATGCATGAATTATTCTTTACAATATAAATAGATGCAAATATCTCTATTCATTAATTCACTGAAGAAGTGGAAGAGTCGCTATCCATTAGTTTAGATCAAAGTAGGTTAATAAGGTATGCTAACTGTCCTTAACCGTTACCCTCTCTCTTTCATGTTACGTGACCTATCCTCCTGGCTAGTCTGAATCGAATAAATTCGAATTCGGTAGGTTTAGTTGAGGGCTACTGTCCGCATAACGATATTCTCGAGGAGATTTAGCCTAACGTTCCGAGTCGCTAGCAATCTCGGTTAGTCAGCTAGATCCATATCGGTTATTTTCCCAAATAATATATAATAACCTCTTGCAACTCTTCCATAGTGCCTCGCTATCAAGTATGTATGTTATATTCATTATTGTCATTATGCAACACTGTATTACTGTACTGTAAAAGGTCTGGTTAACATTCGTCTTGGCCTAACCTCCTTCGGTTTAACCTTTAGTAGTAGGCTATGCCTCCCGATCGAGGGCCACCTCAACCGGTTGCTATACCAACCACGGTGGGCCATAGGCCCAGTCGCACTACCACCCCTACAGTGGTAGCCCACACAACCGCTAATAGGTGACCACCTCTGATCTGGCAGGGGGCCAGGCAATCACAACCGACCACCCCCTCCCATATCACTCCCCCCCCTCCCCCCTCTACCTATTAGGGCTGTTGCCTTGTATAATAAGGCGCCCTATGAGGTAATGTTAGACTTGCCATAATCTTACGCTAAGTCGGTTGGTATTGCACTTCCATATTCATTGGAGTGTCTTGGGGTTTGTAGATCACTTACGAAGTCGGTATTATCTTCTTTGGTTATGACGACGATGTGTTAAACTCATGATGATTTTCTTTCTGATGGTTGAGGTTTTCTTAGTAGAAAACACGAAGTATAAAAATACTTATATTCTCTGATATTACATAGTGAAGATCAAGTAGGATTGTACAGGTCTTCCAATGACGATAGCTTGATCGCTTCTGCCAATGATGATGGCTAATTCTATTCTCTCTACATGATAAAGCTTAGGTAAAGAGATACAGGTCTGCCAATGATGATGGCTAACTCTATTCTCCCTACCATCTCGGTTACAAGTCATAAAGGAGCAGACAGTAGCTCGAACATATGAACATACATACAAAATGAGACACATTACTAATCACGTAGGCCATTTGAATTATAGGTCCCGGTAGTTGTCTCAAGCAGGGAGCTTGGACTAATGTTTCAAAACAAATGAATGACCACAGATGACGGCATGTCAACTTAGCCTACATACTTTATCGTCTCTGGTCTGATCACATTCCTGCAAGCAATCTGGTTGACCTCTTTAGTTTTAGTCTTTTATATATATGGAATAACATTCCATATTTTTATTATGTAAACACTTACATAAAAGCTTGGTCAGCTACCAAAACCAACTACTGAATATTACTCAAACTTGACTTGCATCTGACTTATAGGAGTGTGATACAGACACTATGTGAATATATATAGATAAATAGAAAATACTTATAAGTAAAAAAAAAATTCATGGTGTACACAAATACAGATTCAAGTAATAAGATATATACTGATATATACTGATACAGTTTTTCACTTCATCTCATTAAGATACATATGCTACAGAAAATACTAATGTACTCTGATAATCGCATAAATAAAAATTAACATGATAAAAATCATATTTTAATCCATATACTAACTCATATATAACTGCAGTTATTGGTAAGATAAAAGGTAACAGATTGATTATAGGCTACCTGATTTGGTTATACATATGCATATGGATTCATATAATTATGATTAATATATATATATAGATTCCTAGTGCGTACACGCAAAAATATATTTCGATTCTGTTATTTATGATCATTTATATATAGGATACATGATACTTTATATATATAGGATACATGAACAAGGTTATACTACTACACATTTAACTAGTGTTCGAACAACTTTTCGTCCATTACACAGTTCCAGACAACCGCCTATAGCCAAATGAAATGGCCAATTTCAAATGGTTAAAACAAGGGGAAAATTGCCTGGCGGGGTCCAACGTTCTATTTCGGCCTCATACTTGTTCTCTGCATCCTAAGCCACACGATTACATTCGCGATGAATAAAATCAACCCCAGCACGAGTCCTTCACCAGCAAAGTAGAGTTGAATATCCTTCTGGTCGTAATTGTCGGAAGTATGTCCCTTTTGTAGTCGATTTCTGACAGCCGCCGGAGCGTTCCGCATTAAAACGAGATTAACGACGGGATACGGGTGTCGGTCAAAGAAGTCCATGATGTTGCTTATTCCTTTCACATTGTAGGCAGTTGTTACTCGACTGCCGTCGTCCGCAGCGACGAACGATTTTTTGAAGTTGCGATGTGAAACTCTCGTACTGCAGGATACTGTAACCAGGTTCCATTAATCAGCCTGCAAGTGAAATTATACTTGTCACAAGACAAGAGCAAAGTAAATTCAGACGACATCCAAATACAGGGGGGAAGAAAGCCATTTAGAACCAGACTTAACCCACATGAATTCGCTGATATTTGTGGAATTCAAAAGAGTCAGCTGTACAAACTTTTTTATCCATGGCATTAACAATGAGTGAACCTATCCAGGTCTATGATGACTGTAAAAATATCCATAATTATAAAAAAATAAACAGATATCATTACGAATCCCAAAGAAAATTTGATATTACTGGTAGTAAGTTACTAGACAAAGAAGTGGAAAACGGAGCTACAGTGGTACCTCGAGATACGAAATTAATCTGTTCTGAGGCGGCCTTCGTATCATGAGATTTTCGTATCTTGGAACACATTTTACATGTAAAATGGCTATTCCATTCCAAGCTCTCCAAAAACACCCCAGCAAAATACTGTACATACTTGAGTAATATTCAACTGTATGTAATGTTCAACCCCATTTTTACTGCATATATTAGGACTTTAGCATATGTCCCTTAGCAATAAGCCTAGCCTATGTTAGCGGTTGCTACTGTAGCCTAGTCTATGATTCTGACCTCTAAACCTAAGAGCTAAAAGCTTAGAATATGCCAATAAAATGTATAAATAATCAGTATGTACTCATTTCAAATAATTATTAATTAATCATTAAGTATAATACACAAACAAACATAAAACAAACCTTCCAATCGATTGTTTACATTCAGCTCTTACCCGTCTTACGAGTATCGAACGAGCACCAAGCAATCATTTTTCCTAGCGCACAGTAAGCCATAAATTGTCATTAGTATCTCTCTTCAACTAATGAAACTACCAAACAGTATAATAACCATTCATTTCTATTCTTTATTCTATCTTTACCTAATGGAGATACCGAGTTACTGACAGCTATAATGAAACATACGTATACGTAATGTAATAATAAAACAGAAGAAGAATTCTAAAAAATACGTATTTGTTGGCAGTCTGATTTATTTTATATTTTATGATATCTAATTCACAATTTTTTTATTAAATGTATTGCATGTACTCATTTCAAATAATTATTAAGTAACCATTAACTATAATCAACAAATAAAAAAAAAAGCTTCCAAACGTCTGTTTACATCCAGCACTTATGAGTATCGAACGATCGACAAGCAATCACTTTACACAGTAAGCCATAAATTTTCATTATCTCTCTTCAACTACTGAAACTACCAAACAGTATAATAACCATTCATTTCTATTCTTTATTCTATCTTTACCTAATGTTTTTTTTTTATTAAATGTATTGCATGAATAAGTTTTTCAATTTACAGCATTTTTTTACCAATAGAATGCTTAAAGCACAAGGGGTAGATGCTGACCAATAGGAGAGCAGGACCATATGGGGTGACTAGCATCAGGAACCAATGGGAGAGCGGGAGGATGGTGGCGAGTTTACTCAGTTGGCGGCGCGGGAGTTTTAAAATTGTTCTCGGTGGTCCGGGCGAATCTCGGGACTTTACAGCAACAACCTTTCGTATCTTGAAAACTTTTCGTATGTAGAGCAGTAAAATTTTTCGTATTGGCTTTCGTAACTTGGATTTTTTGTAAGTTGAGCCTTTCTTATCTCGAGGTACTACTGTATTTGTAAGATTGCCAGGCAACATAAGAGTCAAAGAGAATATTAATCATGATTCTGTATTTCTCTATGCTAACTGAAATTAAGTTGTGATAAAATCTGATCCTATGTGCCCCTAACAAAAGTTTCATATTCAATTTTCTCGCGCACATCCTCTGAGGTTAATTTTTAAACTTTATTAATAGGCTAGAGATGCAACAAAAGAACACACTATGTAACTAATTTCTATATAAACTTTGGGTTTTTTCAAGAAAATGTGACATTTTCCCATGAATGTGATTTACTTGAATTGTCATAGGCTAATGTTGCAAGTAAATTTTTCATATACATGTCTTGATACTTCTAAATGTCCGTTTACCAATGTCATAACTGATTTAGTGACTAATTGTCTATGAGGTTCAGAAAAAATTAATTCATTTTGTTGTTATAGAAATTCTGTTTGCTTATTTTGTTTATTCATTTTAAAACGATTGCAATCCTTAACTAATTGCTTTGCACACACGGATAAGAATAGGTTATAACTATGTATGTCATCGTGACCCATGAACCACATGTGAAGTTCATGAGCTAAGCATTCCTCTCTCCAGTCAACCTGCTTCGCAAGCGGTTTATTGAAGTTAAAAAGAACAACGATGAGTCGGCAGACGCGCCATGCACCTTCAGAACTGATGACGTCGTATTTATTACTTGCTGTAATAAATACGACTTTAGTATAAATTTTTTGTTTTTTAATACTCGACCCACACGAGAAGAATGTCTGAAAAAAAAACAGTACCAAAATTGGACAATATATTAGTTTCATGTTGGAAATCTGCCTGATTGTAAATAAATGTAATTATATTAAATTAGATATTCCTTATTCAAACTAATGAAAAGGGTTTCCATACAAATTTTATATATACTATTTGCCCTGTATAAGATTATTCGCATAGATATACATTTTCACTTCTAGACTTCCTGACTTTAAAGTCTATTTTATTTTATTTTATTTTATTTATTTATTTATTTTTTTATTTTTCATTGACTACGAATATAAATCACCGGGACAGACAATATGTCAGTAGGTTTTGATATATGTTTGAACTTTTAGCTTATTTGTCATTACTAAAGCATTAAGTTAGAGTTCAAATCTTTACGCATATATATTTGGATATTTAATTAACCTATGGTTACGTTTTTGCTTATTGATTTCATCGTGATTCCTTTTTTGTTATAATTTGTAACCCTTCTGACTTCTTACGGAGTGTATTATATCGACTCCACTTGTATCCATATTTAATTTATTTTTTATATTTATTTATTTATATATTTTTTTATATATATTTGATAAATTAATGGTTGGCTTGAATATGTGGAAAAGTGTTCTAGCGGCGTACCGTATAAGGCTACTTGCGGTATCATTTCTACAGATACAAGATATGAATGATAAAGGTATTTAAAACCGTGAGAACCGCTATAATCCAGTTCGGATCCAATATCACGAATGTAACTCGTAAGACATTGACACTTTTTTATTTATCCGTTATTCTACCAAACCGATTGACTCTGGGTGATAAAATATATTATTGGTTTTCTTAATGGAAAGGAATTCACACAATGAGTTAAGGAGATTATTATTGATTTACACCACCCGAGTCAGATTATCATGTGTTGAATTCCATGTTTACTGATTTAGCACTCATAAATATTCCTAGCACACTCAATTGCGGTGTTTGTTTTTAGTGCTATTAATTCTATATAACGTGTCAAGGAACTATTAACACTAAGAAGTGTTTATTTCCTCTGTCAGACTCGTAATTCTGTTAATAATTCTACATATATTCTTTCAAGGATTGATTTGGCACGTGATATGCCCTTAAACTGACAGGTGTCTTAGTGTATCCCTTGTTTTCATGACATGTGTTACAATCAGTTATGTGCTTTTTATATCTGTAAGCATTGTAGGCCAGTAAAAGAGTGATTTGGCTTTCTGTGACATAATAGAGAACCCTGGATGACGGAATGCAACCAGTTTAAGACCATTGGTATGAAAGAGATTATTACTACTACCTGGTCGTTAGTCACCTGCTGTGTTCTTCGGGTTTTCCTCGTCACGGACCTACATATAATATTACATTTGATTACATAATTCTGATACACATACTTTAAATATACTTTTGCTTTAGGGTTTCCGTTCGAAGTGTTTATTGTTTTGCTTATTGCTGCTGACCCTGTTTCCGTTCGAAGTGTTTATTGTTTTGCTTATTGCTGCTGACCCTGTTTCCGTTCGAAGTGTTTATTGTTTTGCTTATCGCTGTTGACACTTGCTTTGTTCAGTTTGTAACAGTTCTGCGCTCCAACCCAGATATTCAATGCTCGCGATCTCTTCGGTTAAGGAATTTTCTTGTTTAGATACGGTTTTAACAATAGGCACGGATGTTTCTATATTTTTTTTTTTTTAGTTCAATTAATGGTTCCTTGCAGTATGGTTCGGGATTGGGGGATAATGCGTCAGCTATGATAATTGCTTTCCCAGGTAGATATCTTATCTTGGCCCCAAAGACCTGAATGATCGTTTATCACCGAGTTCCTTTGGGACTGTGTTTAAAGCCTTTGAAAAAACTCGGTATGGGACTTTATGGTCAGTAAGGATTTTATTAGGATAGCCGTAGATTATGAACTTAAAATATACTAGTGAGTTAACGATACCTAGCCCTTCCTTGCCTATTACTGTATATTTACTTTCAGAGGGCTTTAGTTTACGTGAATAAAAAGCTATAGGAAAGAACTGTTTATCATATTACTGAAGTAGTACCCCTCTTACCCCTTGGTCTGAGGCATCTGTTGCAATAAAAAAAAAATTCCTTATTTAAATCAGGGATTTTTAAGTTAGGTGAGCTGCATTATTCCGCTTTTAAGATATCGAACGCCTGTTGATGCTTTTTAGACCATAATAAATCTACGCTCTTCTTCGTAAGATCTGTTAAAGGAGCTGCTATGATTGAAGAGTTACATATTTGCATACGATTGTAATACCCACTACAGCGCAAAAGTGCTGTATCCCCCTTTTTATGTTAATAGGTACCGGAAGTTATGAATAGCCGACACCTTATCATGGACTACTTTAAGACCTTGACTAGACACATAAAACCTAGATAAACATGTTCGGTTTTAAAAAAACTCGCATTTAGATATTTTACTCTGAGATTATTTGTCTTTGTCTCTGTAGCACTAGCTCTAGTTAATGAGAATGTACTTCTAAGGTATTAGAAAATATTACAAGATCATCCATATAGGCATGTAGGTTATCCCCTAAAAGTCTCCAAACACTATATTGTAATTGGGGCGCAACGTAAGCCGGAGGCATACGTAAAAATTGATAATGTCCCCTGAGTGTGCTGAAAACGGTGTATGAGGTACAATCACTTAGGTAATGGTATCTGGTAAAAGCTTTTAAGTAAGTCCAAGCTGGTGAAAAATTTATTCTAACCTAACAGAGATAAGATGTCGGTACATGGCACTGGAAACTATCGGGAGTCGTTTCCTTGTTTAAGCGACAGAAATCTACGCAGATACGCCAAGTCCGATCTTTTATGGCATGACATTTGAGGGAAAAATTATATGGGCTTATTTGATTTCCTAATGGCTCCTATTACTAACATTTTTCAACTTCGTCATTTATCTCTATTTTGAAATTTCATTGGGAGTCTATGCGAAGGTACGTATATAGCTTTATGTTTGTCCTTAGACCGTATTTTGTTTTCAATGACATCCGTTTTTCTCCCAGAGATCACTCGCTAGTGGAGAAACTTCCTGGTATTCAGATAAAAGATAAAAAAAATTTCTGCTGAATCACCTCTGCTTGAATGACTTTACGGATATTACTTTAGATAGAGTATAAGAGAGATTCATCTACGACTGATTGGGCGTGATTAAAAATTAGCAACAATAAAAAAAATGCAATATTTATATGTATAGGTTTTGTGGATAACTAGATTAACTTGTTTCTGCGAGTCAACCGTGTCTAGGGCTTTGTTCGCGGAAATCGTTATATTTCAGAGTGTCGGGAAGGATTAAAATTTCAGATCCCAGCAAAGTCTTTTTACACGCACTAAGACATTCGAGGGTGCATGCTTCTCGAGATTTTGCGTGCAAACTGCGACTGCAGTTGTGGGAGAATTCTGTTGGGTCGTTGAACAATATCACGATTTATGAGACAATGATTTGTTCCTCTGTATAAGTTATTATTTGCTTAACTGTCTCTTTTTGTTCAAACGGATTTTAATATGTTTGAAGGTTTATAGAATTTTCCTTTGATAAACACGCCTTATTTTGCAGGAGGTAATATAATATTTTGTATACCCCTAGATGGATATCTTACAATTACACTAGATACAGATCAATGTTTTTTATAACTATAGAGGTATCTGTAAGCGCTCGCTTATCCGGACTTCTCATTAGGGAAGTTCAAACAACAGACGGTGAGTCCGTAAATACAGGATATTACGTGTACTAAAGGAATAAAACAAGATATTCTAATTTTTACGGCGCGTACAGTCGGGCTTAATCCACCACTACTTATAATAACTTATGTATTAAAAAAAAACGAGAACCTGCTCTGATTACTTGATACGGTCGTGTGATGCATAGGGAAATTCCTTTTTAATTTTTTCAACATCGCTCTCCCTTTCCGCTGAAGTCGCTTATATGGAATGTGCTTTGCTTGCTACACTCGGCAGATTTGACTGACCCTGACCGTTGACTAGGTGACACAGTAACCGAGTTTGCTTTGTTTGATTCTGATATTTAGGGCTACTGTTTACCATCGGCAACGTATTGTGTGTTTTTAGCATTCTGTTGTTGGTTACGTATAAAGCAACGAACGTATGAATGACGAACTATTAGGAATTGAGCGATTACCATTAAGACAAGTTATCTCTACTGCATTCAATATTTACTGTTTGTACTTGCTGTTGTTTACTTCATTCTTTGCTAAAATTTGAAATAGAGAGATATCCTGGTCAGCGCATTTAGCCTAATGAAAGTTTTTTATAGACATGTTATTCCTTGCAATCCAGCCGTATTTTTAAAGTTAAGTTGAGTCATTGAGGTTCGATATTTTATATAACTAAAAAAACTCAAGGCTAAAACTGCGATCGGGACTTGCAAAGGAGCATTTATTGTCATGACCCGATATAGTGTTACCTCTAATTTATCTAGATTTGTATGGGTGTTCCACTTGTTTTTGTGTGTTTTCTAATCACTACGGTGCCTAACGACCCTATCCATGCATCTGTATAAATACAGACGTCCACTGCGTAAACGCATATTCACTGTTTAATATGATTTGTTACGTAAGGGATTAATAATCACCCCAAATGATAAAATTAACATAGTATATGATTATGATATTTCAGTAGAACTTCTGGAAACAGACACTCAAAGATAAAAACTCGCAGTAGCGAAATCTCAATGATGTAGATAATTTCTGTAAAAAAGTAAGATTAAGAATGTCTCGTAACTTCAGCCACAGGAATAACGAAATTCGACCTGCAAAGGAAACACTCAGTTACTCCTAATGAATAAAAAATTGTACTTAGCTTGCTTTTGTGGGGAGTCACGGTGTTCCGATAACGATGTGCCCTTGGCCCTCCTCTTTAGCGGATGACCTGGTTTGGCTTGAGTTTTCCCCATGCTCGTTGTTTGGATGATTCGAGCCCTTGAAGATCCGATGCTGCAGACACGTTCGGTTTGTTTCTTGCAGTGCCGGAAACGCTCACTAACGATGTTTTCTTGAATGATTCTAATGAGAGACGAAGCTTGCGTTGCCGTAGGAAAAGGACACGTCGGGTTTGTTTCTTTGTAGTTATTCACTACTGAAATTACTCACTAAACGATGATAATAAGTTGCTTGAAGAATCTCTTGCTTTCGTCGTCATTGACTTCTGATGATACATGATTTATTATTCTGGTTTTTCTTCGGAAGACTTTGAAGAGTTCTTGTTGTTTTCTGAAGTTGCTCACTAAACGATGATACTAAGTTGCTTGAAGAATCTCTTGCTTTCGTCGTCGTTGACTTCTGATGCGATACATTGTTCATTATTCTGGTTTTTCTTCGGAAGATATTGTAGAGTTCTTCTGGGACGCTGCCACCACTATTAGGGCTGTTGCCTTGTATAATAAGGCGCCCTATGAGGTAATGTTAGACTTGCGATAATCTTACGCTAAGTCGGTTGGTATTGCACTTCCGTATTCATTGGACTGTCTTGGGGTTTGTAGATCACTTACGAAGTCAGTATTATCTTCTTTGGTTATGACGACAATGTGTTAAACTCATGATGATTTCTTTCTGATGTGAGGTTCTTAGTAGAAAACACGAAGTATAAAAATACTTATATTCTCTGATATTACATAGTGAAGATCAAGTAGGATTGTACAGGTCTTCCAATGACGATAGCTTGATCGCTTTTGCCAATGATGATGGCTAACTCTATTCTCCCTACCATCTCGGTTACAAGTCATAAAGGAGCAGACAGTAGCTCGAACATATGAACATACATACAAAATGAGACACATTTCTAATCACATAGGCCATTTGAATTATAGGTCACGGTAGTTGTCTCAAGCAGGGAGCTTGGACTAATGTTTCAAAACAAATGAATGACCACAGATGACGGCATGTCAACTTAGCCTACATACTTTATCATCTCTGGTCTGATCACATTCCTGCAAGCAATCTGGTTGACCTCTTTAGTTTTAGTCTTTTATATATATGGAATAACATTCCATATTTTTATTATGTAAACACTTACATACCCACTACTAGGCTCGGCCCAGCCGAACTGTTGTCACTCATGGTACTAGTACTCTTAGTGAGGAACGGCCGCTCGAGTTTCACATAAGTGGAAGGAGGGGGACGAGTGTGGGGGGGGTGGGTGATGGGTACTAAAGTTCCGAGCTTATAGTGCCCCGGCCCCGCCGGATGACAGACATAGCTTCGGGTAGTACATATGTTGCTCCACAGCTCTTTTGTCTCTTTCTCCAGCCCCCTCTAACCATGGAATTGGGGCAGGAGCCTTGCTCCCACCCCCTCAGTAGAGGTAGGCAATGCCAGATATGGAATTATCTTCCTCTGATCCGCCACCTCAGTCCGTTCCACAGCCAGCGGCTAGGACAAGGAGAAACGAGCCTTCAAGTGAGCTAAGCCTTGAGGGACCGTACAGTGAACAGCTCCAGACCCTTGCGGTGCCGACAGAGAGTGACTCACCCTCACATCCGCCACCGGAGTGTTGCATTAAACCTGCCATAGCTCGGTTCTCAATCTTTGGAGATCATGTAAACGCCTACGTTTATACGTAGCCTTCCGGTCCGGCCAGCCATACAGAGTTGAGGTCTGTCCTCCTCCCTCCGACGGATACCGGATCTCAAGTATTAGACCTACGTTGAACCCAGGAGCGGGATCGAGAGCAGCCGGTTAGGTATTAATTAAAGTAAGTCAGTGAATTGAATATGTTAATGAAGAGGAACATTATCTAGTTTAAGTTGCATGCCCTCGCCGGAGTAGCTCCAGCCCTCCTTGAGGCTGATACTCATTAATAATTACTATTACAGAAGGTGCGCTGCCAGTCAACGGGGTGCTCCGCCTCCCTCAGCGAGACCGTTGGGCACGAGGTGTGCTGCTCCCACGCCAACTGCTCAGTGCTCTTTGAAGGCGAGGAGGGGCAGCTTCCTTACATGGTCTGGTACCCGGAGGCTTGCACCGTCTGTTATGAGATGATGATGCTTCTCATGAACGATCAGGTAAGCATCTTATTCCCCCCCCCCTTTTTTCATGATGAAAATTGGTGATAAACCGTGTAACAAAATTGTTTAACAAACTGGTTTCCTATGTCGGGAAGGTTAATTCCCCTTTTCCTCCCCGACAGACGGACGAGGAGGCCCGCCAGAACGCGAGGACGGACCTGAGGCACTGGGTCTCCAACTATGGAAGGAACGCGCCATCAGGTCACCCCTACATCTTGGATGCCAGCCTGGGGGCCCTTTTGTTCAAGGGATCCCCCTCTGCATCAGTCCAACCACGTTTGGCGGCTCTAATTATCAACGCCATCCGGGCGGAGACAACACCCCTGCCGGATGACCAAGAGGATTTGATGGTGGATGTGGCTGCCATTAACATTCATACAGAACCAATGACCCTGGAGGAGCAGGTAAGTGGTGAGGTAAGTGAGGCAGGTAGTCTCCTTAGCCCAACTCCTTTTTCTTCCTCTTCTTTCCGGGGCTTCTCCAAGTCTGCCCCTACTTGGGACAGCTCACAGTCGGTTCGTCCCAAGGAAAAATCAGTGAGACTGAAATCCCTGCCCAAGGGATCAATGCCGACTCCGTCAGCGGTGACTGAGTCATCTCCGGCCCCACAGCCATCGACATCTTATGACAAGTCGCCTGCTGCCAAGGGTTCTCTCCCTTCTAAGGGATCGAGATCAAAGTCTGCCAAACCCAAGGCGATGGAGTCCGGCATAGACCATGAACTGCTTGCTAACCTTCTATTAACAAAGGTTACAGAAGCAGTAGACGAGAGGTTCGAGTCGTTGCGATGCGCCTCCGGATCCAATGTCTCCGGCCAGTCAGTTTCTGACATGGTAGCGGAGCAAATCAAACCCTTACAAGAGATGATGACCGGATTTCTCCACTCCTTATCTCCTGCGCTGGCGATGGCGGTGAAGGATGCTTCCAAACTCCCCCCCTCCATGAAAACAATCCGTGGCGGCTTGCTATGCATGCCCCATACATAGATGGGAAGCTAACCATCGAAGGGTGCGGGCCCCGGCCACTGGAAGACTTCGAGCTTTTCCCGGAAGGTCTCCAGTTTCCCTTCCCCGGGTTTGTCAGGTTACCGGAACACGCGCTAGTGAGAGTGGACAAGGTCCCAAAGGAGACGGTGATCTTCCCGCAGGACCAAGCCCAAGCTGTCTGTACACGCACCATGTCCGAATGGGAGTGCGTTAACACCAGGTTAACGCCTCACAAGGGCACATACACCATGTTTGTGACTCCGGATTGAGTCCCATCGCCCTGCAACGACAAGGTGGCGGAGTTAACTCTGCAAGCCATAGCGGAGGATAAACCTCTCCCAGCTTTAAAAGAGACAGAGGCTACCTCCCTTCTCTTTCCGGCGAGTAGGGAATTTTGGAACGAAGCCCTGGCCACGTTTACAGCAGGTAAACTGGACGCGGACTGTGCCTCCACCTTATTCTCCGAGAAGCTGCCTAAACTTCCGGAGACCCTGATCAAGACAGAGTTTTAGACAAGGTCGAGACTAGCAAGGTCTATCAACTCCGTCACCTCGGCGGTATTGGTAGCCACCACCTACCGGGATGAGCAAGTATTCCAGGTCCTGACGAAAAGTCTATTACAGACTTTCCAGTCAGACCTATATGAGTTTGGGGTAGCAAGGCGATCTTGCAGGAAATACATCCTGGCGGAGGCTTCCATCAGACATGAACCTAACAGATTGATAAAGGCGTCAATCTGGGGAGAGAACCTGTTCCCTCAGGTAGAGGTAGACAATGTCTTGCGGGAAGCCTCTAGAGCCAACCGGAGCCTCCGGGTCCGGTGGGGACTTCCCTTCTGTTTGAAGCACCCGGACATCAAGTTAGAGCAAAGGAGAGGCCGAGGAGGTACAACCCCTGTAAGCCCTCTCGACCACAGACAATTGTTCAGGCGGTCCCAATATCACAAGTTGCGAAGCCCTCAACATCGAAGGCTCAGCCACAGCAGCAGTTTGTTCTGCTACAGACTCCGCCAGCCCAGCAACCCTCAACCTCCACAGCCATTATGACCTCCCCCGCCTTTAACCCCGCCTATGAAGCTAGGGAATCATTTCGTAGCTACAATAGGCATGCGGGTAGCAGTAGAGTCAGAGGCAGCTCCCGGCTACGAAGCAGCTCAAGGGGTAGAGGTTTCCGAGGAGGCAGAGGGTACAAGTCTGCAGCGAACCAGTGAGAGACCGTTTGCTCTTTTCGGATATAATAATAATAATAATAATAATAATAATAATAATAAATCGCCGTCTTTATTCTTCATAGAAAAATACGGTCATTGAATTTCACCACCGTTGTAGTGAAGTTTATGGTTTCCCTCACTATTATTACTGTTGATTCAGCGGGGTTGGCTTATAGTAACATTTCTCTATATCTAAAATTAATTCCCATCGAGAAAGAGGGAAGAAATACTGTCATAAGTTACGTAACGAGTGGGTTCGAAACCTTTTCTCAGAGTAAGTTGGCCCGTCTTCAAAAAAAGTCACTTTTACATTGTAAGTACCAAATTTATTCAACCTACGTAATGCAGAATACAGTCAAAATTTATGTGTAGATATAATGTGTATTCTGAATAAGCGTTATATTTATGAAATGCATAGATAAAAAGTTATTGTGAAAAAACCGTGTTACAAAGGCCCTGAATCTCATAGTAGTATATTTATTTATCTCTCCCCTTCTGAAATTCCAGAATTAGTGTTATATATAGAAACAACGTGGGCGGAAGGAGAGAGAGAGAGAGAGAGAAAGACTCTTACCCAGACGTTTTGTCTGATCGCTATGACGTCAGATTAAGGATAACTTTTTAAAATCATAATTTTAAGCTTCGTGACAAAGTACAAAGATTGATGTTTTGATATCTTGGGGAAGAAGGGACATGGTTGTGGGTGGGTGAGGTTTTGGGGGGTGGGGGTGCCGCCTCTAAGCCCCTGTTTCAAATGGCCCAGATTTCGTTTGGGTCCTGCTGACACCTATAGTGACCGGTTTTTGGTCAATAAGTTATACATAGGTATCCACAGGGGTTTGACATAGGTCGAGGTCATATGTGCTTGTTCTGTTATCATTTTATTTTCTTATTTTTATTCCTACTTGTGAAGTGATACCTCTCCCCCCCCCCCCCCCCACCCCCCCACCCCCCCTTCTCTCTGCTGGTTCCATGCCTATCCAATAGGCCATGTAATGGAGAACTATTTTAAGAGCGAATTACTGAAGAATGTTGTGAGAGAGAGAGAGACATCATGCACGTACGCTATGTGAAGATCGCACCACCTTAGCTCTATTGGAGAGGCGAGAAAAATCACTTGACAGTAAAGACGAAGCTAACCTAAAATATCAGTCAAACTTTAATCTTTGTGACTGAGAATAAATATATGTAAATATCCCCCGACTACAGCCCATTGTTGTAATAATACTAATAATAACTAAGAACAAATTAAATCGTTTCTACTATCCGAATGTGACTAAGATTTCATCGAAAACCAAGTATAATACTAATGCATATTCGATGCCGGGTATTCTACGTAACCGTGGTCGCCATTGTTGGCGTCAACCTCTGCTTCTGAATATCTTGATGATCAAGATGGACGCCAATTCCATTCGTCTCTATTATCATAATCTGATTTGTGATGATAGATAGATAGAGCCTCTTTATAACATGTTAGCGAATGAATGCCCCCCCCCCCCCCACCCGCCCCACGCCTCTCTCTCTCTCTTTCCCTTCAAAATCAAAGTGAGGGTTGATGTCAGATCCGGTTTCATTCGAAGCTCTTCCGGACTTTAATTAAATGAGTTTTTTTTTTTTCCGCCAAGATTCGGGTTTATGCAGACGATAACAGGGACAGCAGCTGGAGACTTAGGCCTATAGTGTCCAACATCAGGTTTACGTTTCAGTTTTTAATCTCTTTAAAATCAGTATTTGCCTCTCAAATAAAAAAGAAAAAGTTCGATGGTTGTGAATCCCAAAATGACGCCGTTGCTTCGTCAGTCCCAAGAAATGGCCCAGTTATGATAAACCTCAGATGAGAGAGAGAGAGAGAGAGAGAGAGAGAGAAGGTGGCAGTTCCACAAATACAGCTGTAGTACTACTATTCATAGCTTGGTTTAATCATTCAGTAACTTAAGAAAGAATCTCATCAGCAGAATAATCGAGCTGATGATTAATTATCAGGGACGTACTAATTGTCACCTCCACCTAAGGCAACAATTAAGGCCTATAATATAGACAGGAATTCTTATTCTCATTAATAATAATAATAATAATAATGAAATATATGATATTCAACTTGGTAACTAATGTGGAGAGAGAGAGAGAGAGAAATTTTTTTTTCGTATAATATGTATCACGCGTCAGAAAGGAACCAACTAACCAGATCCCGAGAGCCACCTCTTGAAGAAGACACAGAGAGAGAGAGAGAGAGAGAGAGAAAAGACTGTCTGGGCACAACGAATGAAGCAGAAAGCAGCCTTCTGACAGCGTGGAATAGGGTCGAGGAGGATGACTTGTCTGTGTATGCATATACGCCTCTCTTATCTCTTCTTACTTACTGACGCGCTCTCTCCGGTGACATAGAGTGATGATCTGCTCTTTCCCAATGGAACAAAGGCGAGAAATATTATTATTATTATTATTATTATTATTATTATTATTATATTCAGTTTTTAACATTGCAAATTCTCTCTTTCTCTCTCTCTCCTCCCAACATCCTCATCCAGTCGCCATCTTGTCCGCCAGATTCCTCCTCCTCCTCTTCCTCTGAGGGACTGAGAGAGACTCCGCCCTTCCTCTCTCTCTCTCTCTCTGCTCCTCCTGTGTCTTTGAGTCACTCCCAGGACTCCCTCTCAGGGGTGGCGGAGCTCTCACTCAAGGTGGCGGAGTAAGAGGAGGTTCGGGCTCTCTCTCTCTCTCTCTCTCTCTCTCATGAGGTGAGGGTATGACCCCAAGAGATGCTGATTTCAGTTTTTGAGTTCAGAATGAATATGCCCTATATATGTTTGTTCTGTTGGAGTGTCTTGTCTTGTCCCTTTTTGTGTCTTGCATTTCGTTACCTTTTTTTCACATTTTTTTATCATATTCATGATGTGAATAATCACTCATTTGCATAGGAACTGGATGGAGGGGGTTTGCATGTATACCCAACAAGACAGTATATCTATGCCCATGTATGTATCCTGTGATTACAATGCATTTGTTGTACGTCAGGTAATGTGCAATGTCTCTCCAAGACTGCATAATATATACATACATGCATACATACATACATACATATATATATATATATATATATATAGATATATATATATATATATATATATATATATATATGTGTGTGTGTGTGTGTGTGTGTGTGTGTGTGTGGTGTGTCTGTGGAACTTGTCTCCAAAGTTCCTGTAGGACTGTGAACAGTCTTCCTCCATTTGATACTATATTACACTTTTATCAATTCATTCATTAATTTGTTTTTTTTAGGTTTTTTCCTCTTCAAATAAGTGATCTCTTCTTCCTGTATTTCTTATTATTATCACCTGTTACCTCAGGTTAATAATAATAGTAATAATAGTGGTCTGACACTAGCTCTTTGGATTCATACATTTTCCAGATAGCTAATAGGAATGAGCGAGAGAGAGATATCAAGTTTGAGTTTGACGTTTCTTTGGTTAATTATGTGGTTTTTTTTAACGTAACGGTAATTAATGAATTACGATTGACAAACGCACCAGAGAACAATCTCTTTATCTCGCTCTCTCTCTGTAATATATTCGTTTCAGTTGTTGATATCTCAAGATAATGTGTTCGTGCATATTCTACAACCGCTAGGCCTAGTCCAGTGTTGTTGATTATTGCAGTAATAATAAAATATTCGTTTTCTTTCCTTTTTTGGTATTTATTTCAAAGTCTATATAAATTATGTCCTTCTACATGATAATAATAATAATAATATAAACAAAGTTTGAAGGCTACATTATACCTAATGCTACCTTCGCTGTAACTGTAGCACTTGTTCCTCTAAGAATTTCATATATATATCGTTTCATAAAATGGCTTTCATTATGGGTTACATTTTACAGAGATTGTACGATTATTATCATTATATAATTTAACTTACGTTTCTTGCTCGTACTAATTATTACTACTAAGGTAAACGTCTGAATTACTACTATAATGGCTACATGCTTCCCCTTTGGGGGTGGGGGGGAATGCCCTGGAGGAGGGAAGGTCCCTACCACCCAGCTGTGGTGTCTATTAACGTTTCCAACATAAATAAAATGAAACATTGGAAGATGAAAGGAAAAGCAATATATAGTAATAATAATAATAATAATAATAAGCAGGAAATTCAAGGGACTTTTTTTACAGTCAAATTTTGGTTGTAAAGCCAACACCGAGTTGTGCTACATCCATTTTACAGTTCAAATTATCGAGGTTAATAGGCAATTATCCTGACACTCTGTCGGGCAGTGATCTCTCTCTCTCTCTCTCGTAAAGGTGCGTTTAGATTGGAGATTAAACTCTCCCGAGAGACGGCTACTCTCGCGCGACTTTCTCTACAGCGTGTTTATACTACCAGCAAGTTTTTCTCTCCGAGAGCTGAGAGAAAGTGTCCGAGAGTCGGGTAAGATTTCTCGCGCATCTATTTACACTGGAGCCAGTGCCAGTCGACAACTAGCGAGGGTTGAGAGAACATGTCTCAAAAGTGCCGTTTTGCTGCTGCATTAATAATTATGAATGAAGTGAAAAAGAAAAGGAAAAGAAGTATGTGGGCCCGAAAATGGATAAGGTGCGTTTAGATTGGAGAGTTTTTTCCGCGAGTTGCTCTCAGACAGCTGCTCTATGGAATGTAAACAGGCTGTAGAGTACTCTCCGAGATTTTCTCTCTACTCTCGCGAGTGTTTCTCTTCTCTCGCACGCGCTGCAGTCTAAACAGTCTAGACAGCACGCTCGTAGAGCTAGGTTGTAGCTCTCCACTCTATTCAGTGAATATTCAGATCTGTGAAAGTTTTCGTTTACTCTCGCGAGAGAACATGAGTGCGGGATGAAGCAATTTTTCTTTTCTTTCCCTTGTTTATTTTTCCTTCTTTTCAAGTGTAGGAATTTCTTTTTCGGCGGCTCTTTGTCATCGCCGCATTCTGTTATTTATTTCTTTCTTTTTAGTCATTCTTTGTCTTTGGTCCTCGGGCTGAAATTTTCTTGCTTATACCGGACATTTTAAACTCAAGCACTGCCAGTCAGTTGTTTGTACTGCTTTTGGTAAAAACAGAAATTTTTTCACTTTGTCCTTCAAATGTAAGCAAAAAAAAAAAAACTTTACTTTCTTTATAAGTACTTACTTAATGACATGTAATCTTCAGTACTACATATAATATGTAATATTCAGATAAGAACACGATGCATTTCGGTGCAACATAGGAGACAATGAGAAATGAATGCGGACGCTTCAAAAAGCCCTAGAAAGCACTTGAAGCTGACTTTTCCGTTAAAAAAAAAAAAAAACTGATGACTTCAGGGCTCATACATAAGAAGTTCTTATAGCTCGATGTATCTTCTTCAAACAATTCTCTTAATAATTTTGCATGTGCTCCATCTTCTCCCCTTCTGCTTATCCATTTTCGGACCCACATACTTCTTTTCCTTTTCTTTTTCACTTCGTTCATAATTATTAATGCAGCAGCAACACAGCACTTTTGAGACATGTTCTCTCAACCCTCGCTAGTTGTCGACTGGCACTGGCTCCAGTGTAAATAGATGCGCGAGAAATCTTACCCGACTCTCGGACACTTTCTCTCGCGAAATTCCCTCACAGCTCTCGGAGAGAAAAACTTGCTGGTAGTGTAAACACGCTGTAGAGAAAGTAGCGTGAGAGTAGCCGTCTCTCGGGAGAGTTTAATCTCCAATCTAAACGCACCATAAGAAGGAAGTCTGGTACTAGAATATAATGCAAAATTCCTTTTAAATGGCTGCCATTAGTTTATTTAAACAAGAAGCCGTTGCTGCTGACCGAACAGCAAGTAGCAACATAGGCCTATGTCGACTTCATACCGATGCTGTGTTTGAAAACACTTTGATGATGTTCTATTTAGAGAAACATTCAAAAGAAAATGTCTTTGAAATTAAAACTGTCCAAATCCTATTGTCATATTGAGAGAGAGAGAGAGAGAGCCCACGATATATGAATTGAGCCGTAAAAGTTGTTCTATTTTGTTTTCTGTTTCAATAAACTATATTTATACAAAACTTGAATGAACAATTTTTGAAGAGCGTCGTTTGTATCGTGATAATATTGTAATATTCGTTTGAAATATATTAAAATAATATCGGCAGTTAATGTTTCACATAACAGGGTTTATAGTGCATGTTTCCGACTCCCTCTCCCCGCCTCAGACACCCCAGGGCTGAATATAACTCTTCCTCTCAATTATGCATGAATTCGTGAATTATTCATTATTCTCTCTGCATCCTCATTCAGACAGAAGGATAATGACAGCGACTGCAAGACGAACACTGCTCAGAGGAGCACTATATAGGTCTAGGTTTGGAAACTTTCCTGGATGCTCTGTAGTGGGTATCGCTTACAGTATGCCTTGTGGTAGTAAATCAGTGACCCATGAGCAAGATTAAGTCCTGAAGGTTACAAGAGGCCTGTTGTGGACTACAGGACTGCAAACCACCTAACAGGACAGAGAGAGAGAGAGAGAGAGTCGAGTTAGACTGGTTGAAGGTTGTATGATCTTCGTGGATGTATGACGTCATCAGGAGGGCTTTGTGTGGATATAGTATTTATGTTCCATATTATAACGCGCAAACACATCCATTATGAAGTAAAAGGACAATTCTTGGAAATACATGATAGAAAAAACCCATCATGAAACATTTAAAAGCAAAAACGGTCAAATGGACACATCACAAGTGTACAAAGACATCTTATCTAGCAATGAAGTCTTTTGTGATTTTGACAATATGATGTCATTTAATGAATGATAGTGACAATCAATTACTCTTTAGTGCTAATGAAAAGCAAAGCACCAATGTAATGAAATTTATGAGGCCAAAATGAAGGAATATTTCCAAAGACTTCTGCAAGTCTGGAGACGTCTTCGTCTGAATTATCATGTCCGAAGGGGGGGGGGGGGTGTTCAGTTAACGTCACTTCTTCGACGGTTCTGCTTACGTCGTTCACTAAATGTCCCTTAATGTGGAAGTCTTATCCCTTACAAAACTCTCAGGGGGAGGAGGAGGAGGTGCACTGTAGGCATTACTGAAGGTTCTTTGCAGCATCCCTTCCATGGCCCCCTATAGCTGCAACCCCATTCATTCCTTTTACTGACCCTCCGTTCATTTTGTCTCCCTTCCATCTTGATATCCTGAACCCTCTTCCAACAATTGATGGGCTGGTTCCTCTCTCTCTCTCTCTCTCTTTCTCTCCCTCTCTCTCTCTTTCTCTCTCCGAATGAGAAAAGAATAGAGCGTCATTTTGACGCTGGATGGATGTTGATGCGATGGTAATGGTGATGAATGATGATTTTGGTGGTGAATGTGATGATGTTGGTGGTGATGATGGTCGTGGTGGTGATGAG
>NC_061105.1:51815672-51845086 GCF_015104395.2 Macrobrachium nipponense | reverse complement strand
CTCATCACCACCACGACCATCATCACCACCAACATCATCACATTCACCACCAAAATCAATCATTTATCACCATTACCCCCCCCACCAAAAAATCGCATCAACATCCATCCAGCGTCAAAATGACGCTATTCTTTTCTCATTCGGAGAGAGAAAGAGAGAGAGAGGGAGAGAAAGAGAGAGAGAGAGAGAGAGAGGAACCAGCCCATCAATTGTTGGAAGAGGGTTCAGGATATCAAGATGGAAGGGAGACAAAAATGAATGGAGGGTCAGTAAAAGGAATGAATGGGGTTGCAGCTATAGGGGGCCATGGAAGGGGATGCTGCAAAGAACCTTCAGTAATGCCTACAGTGCACCTCCTCCTCCTCCCCCTGAGAGTTTTGTAAGGGATAAGACTTCCACATTAAGGGACATTTAGTGAACGACGTAAGTAGAACCGTCGAAGAAGTGACGTTAACTGAACACCGCCCCCCCCCCTTCGGACATGATAATTCAGACGAAGATGTCTCCAGACTTGCAGAAGTCTTTGGAAATATTCCTTCATTTTGGCCTCATAAATTTCATTACATTGGTGCTTTGCTTTTCATCAGCACTAAAGAGTAATTGATTGTCACTATCATTCATTAAATGACATCATATTGTCAAAATCACGAAAGACTTCATTGCTAGATAAGATGTCTTTGTACACTTGTGATGTGTCCATTTGACCGTTTTTGCTTTTAAATGTTTCATGATGGGTTTTTTCTATCATGTATTTCCAAGAATTGTCCTTTTACTTCATAATGGATGTGTTTGCGCGTTATAATATGGAACATAAATACTATATCCACACAAAGCCCTCCCGATGACGTCATACATCCACGAAGATCATACAACCTTCAACCAGTCTAACTTGACTCTCTCTCTCTCTCTCTCTCTGTCCTGTTAGGTGGTTTGCAGTCCTGTAGTCCACAACAGGCCTCCTGTAACCTTCAGCACTTCATCTTACTCACGGGTCACTGATTTACTACCACAAGGCATACTGTAAGCGATACCCGCTACAGGGCACCCAGGAAAGTTTCCAAACCTAGACCTATATAGTGCTTCTCACGGGTCAGTGTTCGTCTTGCAGTCGCTGTCAGTATCCTTCTTCTGAATGAGGATACAGAGAGAATAATGAATAATTCACGAATTCTTGCATAACTGAGAGGAAGAGTTATATTCAGGCCTGGGGTGTCTGAGGCGGGGGAGGGGGTGGGGGGAGTCGGAAACATGCACTATAAACCCCGTTATGTGAAACATTAACTGCCGATATTATTTTAATATATTTCAAACTAATATTACCTATATAAGAATATTATCGCGATACCAACGACGCTCTTCAAAAATTGTTCATTCAAGTTTTGTATAAATATAGTTCACTGAAACAGAAAACAAAATAGAACAACTTTTACGGCTCAATTTATATATCGTGGTCTCTCTCTCTCTCTCTCTCTTTTTCTCAATATGACAATATGATTTGGACAGTTTTAATTTCAAAGACATTTTCTTTTGAATAGTTTTCTCCAAATAGAACATTCAGTCAAAGTGTTCTCAAAATCAGCATTGGTATGAAGTCGACATAGGCCTATGTTGCTGCTCGGTCAGCAGCAACGGCTTCTTGTTTAAATAAACTAATGGCAGCCATTTAAAAGGAATTTTGCATTATATTCTAGTGCCAGACTTCCTTCTTAACGAGAGAGAGAGAGAGAGAGAGAGAGAGAGAGAGAGAGAGAGAGAGAGAGATCGCTGCCCGACAGTGTAAGGATAATTGCCTATTAACCTCGATAATTTGAATTGTAAAATGGATGTAGTACAACTCGGTGTTTGGCTTTACAACCGCAAAATTTGACTCTAAAAAAGTCCCTTGAATTTCCTGCTTATTATTAGTTATTATTATTATTATTATTATTATTATTATTATATATTGCTTTTCCTTTCATCTTCCACTGTTTCATTTTATTTATTATGTTGGAAACCGTTAATAGACACCACAGCTGGGTGGTAGGGACCTTCCCTCCTCCAGGGACCCCCCCCCCCCACCCCCAAACCCCCCCCCCAAAGAGGAAGCCTGTAGCCATTATAGTAGTAATTCAGACGTTACCTTAGTAGTAATAAATTAGTACGTGCAGGAAGCGTAAGTTAAATATATAATGATAATAACGTACAATCTCTGTAAAATGTAAATACAATGAAAGCCATTTTATGAAAAACGATATATATGAAATTCTAGAGGAACAAGTGCTACAGTTATAGCGAAAGATAGCATTATAGGTAATGTAGCCTTCAAACTTTGTTTATATTATTATTATTATCATGTAAAAGGACATAATTTATATAGACTTCGAAATAAATACCAAAAAAGGAAAGAAATCGAATATCTTATTATTAGTGCAATAATCAACAACACTGGAATAGGCATAGCGGTTGTAGAATATGCACGAACACATTATCTTGAGATATCAACAACTGAAACGAATATATTACAGAGAGAGAGAGAGCGAGAGAAAGAGATTGTTCTTCGGTGCGTTTGTCAATCGTAATTCATTAATTACCGTTACGTTAAAAAAAAACCATATATTTAAACAAAAAAACGTCAAACTCAAACTTGATATCTCTCTCTCGCTCATTCCTATTAGCTATCTGGCAAATGTATGAATCCAAAGTGCTAGTGTCAGACACACTATTATTATTATTATTATTATTAACCTGAGGTAACAGGTGAAAATAATAAGAAATGCATGAAGAAGAGATCACTTATTTGAAGAGGAAAAAAACCTAAAAAAAACAAATTAATGAATAAATTGATAAAAGTGTAATATAGTATCAAATGGAGGAAAGACTGTTCACAGTCCTACAGGAACTTTGGAGATAAGTTCCACAGACACACACACACACACACACACACACACACACACACACACACATATATATATATATATATATATCTTATATATATATATATGTATATATATATATGTATGTATGTATGTATGCATGTATATATTATGCAGTGTCTTGCAGGAGACATTGCATATTACCTGACGTACAACAAATGCATTGTAATCACAGGATACATACATGGGCATAGGTATACTGTCTTGTTGGGTATACATGCAAACTCCCTCCATCCAGTTCATATGCAAATGAGTGATTATTCACATCATGAATATGATAAAAAAAATATGAAAAAAAGGAAACGAAATGCAAGACACAAAAAGGGACAAGACAAGACACTCCAACAGAACAAACATAAGTATAGGCCTATTCATTCAGAACTCAAAAACTGAAATCAGCATCTTTTGGGGTCATACCCTCACCTCATGAGAGAGAGAGAGAGAGAGAGAGAGAGAGAGAGAGAGAGAGAGAGCCCGAACCTCCTCCTACTCCGCCACCTTGAGTGAGAGCTCCGCCACCACTGAGAGGGAGTGACTCAAAGACAGAGGAGGAGCAGAGAGAGAGAGAGAGAGAGGAAGGGCGGAGTCTCTCTCAGTCCCTCAGAGGAAGAGGAGGAGGAGGAGGAATCTGGCGGACAAGATGGCGACTGGATGAAGATGTGGGGAAGGAGAAAGAGAGAAAGAGAGAATTTGCAATGTTAAAAACTGAATATAATAATAATAATAATAATAATAATAATAATAATAATAATAATAATAATAATAATAATAATAATAATAATAATATTTATCGCCTTTGTTCCATTGGGAAAGAGCAGATCATCACTCTATGTCACCGGAGAGAGCGCGTCAGTAAGTAAGAAGAGATAAGAGAGGCGTATATGCATACACAGACAAGTCATCCTCCTCGACCCTATTCCACGCTGTCAGAAGGTGGGGGGGGGGGGTGGGGGAGGGGGGGGTGGGGGCGGGGGGGGTGGAAGGGGGGGGGGGGGGGGACTGCTTTCTGCTTCATTCGTTGTGCCCAGACAGTCTTTTTCCCCCCCTCTCTCTCTCTCTCTGTCTGTCTTCTTCAAGAGGTGGCTCTCGGGATCTGGTTAGTTGGTTCCTTTCTGACGCGTGATACATATTATACGAAAAAAAAAATTTTTCTCTCTCTCCACATTAGTTACCAAGTTGAAATAATATCATATATTTCATTATTATTATTATTATGAGAATAAGAATTCCTGTCTATATTATAGGCCTATTTATTCCTCAGTCCCTCCTTAACTGTTGCCTTAGGTAGAGGTGACAATTAGTACGTCCCTGATAATTAATCATCAGCTCGAGTATTCTGCTGATGAGATTCTTTCTTAAGTTGCTGAATGATTAAACCAAGCTGTGAATAGTAGTACTACAGCTGTATTTGTGGAACTGCCACCTTCTCTCTCTCTCTCTCATCTGAGGTTTATCATAACTGCGCCATTTCTTGGGACTGACGAAGCAACGGCGTCATTTTGGGATTCACAACCAACGAACTTTTTCTTTTTTATTTGAGAGAGAGAGAGAGGGGGGGCGGGGGGCGGCGGCAAATACTTCCCTCAGCCACTATTGCAAATACTGATTTTAAAGAGATTAAAAACTGAAAGGTAAACCTGATGGTGGACACTATAGGCCCAAGTCTCCAGCTGCTGTTGCTGTTATCGTCTGCATAAACCCGAATCTTGGCGAGATAAAAAAAAAAAAAAAAAAAAAAACTAATTTAATTAAACCCCGGAAGAGCTTTGAATCAGACCGGATCCGACATCAACCCTCACTTTGATTTGATTTTGAAGGGAAAGAGAGAGAGAGAGAGAGAGAGGCGTGGGGGGAGGGGGGCGGGGAGGCATTCATTCGCTAACATGTTATAAAGAGGCTCTAGCTATCAAGATGGAATAACTAAGGTGAGATCGTTGGTCGCTCGGTTCCCGCACTGTGACGTCACAGGTGCGCGTCGACTGGGCAGTGCACTTAATGATTATGTTTTGACAGTAATTTGTTGCTATGCTGGTGTTCACAATTTCTATACAGGAAAATATTTCTCTCTCTCTCAAAACACAGTTATATCAAGATATCTAAGACCTTACCATACAGAATATAATCTTGTTGGAATACAAATAACGAAAGTAACGAGGTTGAATGAATATGAAAAAAAAAACTTTCCAGACTTTTATTGAATTAGCGTATTGTTCTTTTATTTACCAAAAATTAATGAAGAATTTATTTCATTTTGTTTACACCTTTTTTAAGAAATTCTGACTTCCTTTCAGCATTTAATATCTTCATCCTAAAATGTATTTTGCACCTAATAAAGAACTTCATTACTTCCTCTGGAGAATCAATGTTTAATTCCCTGAAAATATTAACTAATTTCGTAATCCCATCAACACCTGGTTTCAACTGTTCCCCGTGAAAAGATTCAAAGAGTTATTCCATTTCCTTTCAATTACTGACAAATTGAGGACTGGGCCTAAACAGCACTTTCCTCCTCACTTTGGAGATCCAGTCGTTGTTTAGGCCTTCAATTTCTGGGAATCCTAAGGAAGGATATTTATTTCTGTACTTATGAGCTATATAACCTCCCAGATCATTTAAGGCTTCAATTTCCATACCATTTTCAGACTCTACTCCAAGATCTACAAAATCCTCTTTCTCCAGCTCATTAGGTAGACCTCCCTGAGGAATTCTCATCAAGAGATGAGCAGAGATACATAATTCAGAGTCTAAGTGAACATGACTGGAGTCACTTTCTTCAGGGGTTTTGGAAAACCAAGACTTACCTGGTTCCATAACACTAGTATTGCTCATACATGGCATGTTATCATCATTGGGAGCGACATTATGACCGTGATTGCTTAAAATGTTGTTCTTACCTAACAAGAAATTCCTCAGTCTACACTTGAACTCAAGTCTATACTCTGACCCCACGATATCCTTTAGTGGGGTTCTTAAGAAATAAAAGGTCTAGGCCTAATTATTATCTGCACAGGAATACGTACTCAGAAGTACGTCATTACGCATAGGTCTAATCACCTGTTCGATCAACTTTACATTCATAAAATGAAAGTATAAAAGAAAAAAAAATGGATAGCATTAATCAGATAATTTCTTCATTCATTGCATAGGCTAGGCCTAATATAATTTAGTACTTCATTTCAAGAATTTAGTCCAGGCTACTTATCAACCGTAGATATGTCACTAAAAATTGCACTAATGAGATTGTAAACAAATTGTTAAACCATACCAGACTTTACGTCCTTAACAGGCAAATTTAAAGAGAGAACTGCGATTTTCTTTAATCTGCGATAACTTCTCTGGTAAAGTTGTGGTAGCAGTTCATATTGAAGATTTCTTTCGTAATCTTCTGTCCCGAAATGGACAGAACAAATCCTGGTATCCTTAACATTAATGTTATCACTGCTTTTACATGCATTAATCCATACTTTGGACTCCTCAGGGTCTTAAGGGAACCTGTGAAAACAAATCCCATACTGTCTGGAACTATTAGTGCACCCAAATATGGAATACACACCCATAATCGTGAACTGCAACAATGCAACTGACGGAGTGAAATTTGAAAAGTGCATCGCCCAGTCGATGTGCTCCAGTGACGTCCCTGAGAGAGGGAAAATAGCGATCGGATCCCTCGGTGAACACACCTTATGTTATTCCATCTCGCTAGTTATCATCACAAATCAGATTATGATAACAGAGACGAATGGAATTGGCGTCCATCTTAATCATCAAGATATTCAGGAGCAAAGGTTGACGTCAACAATGGCGACCACGGTTACATAGAATACCCGGCATCGAATATGCATTAGTATTATACTTGGTTTTCGATAAATCTTAGGTCACATTCGGATGGTAGAAACGATTTAATTTGTTCTTAGTTATTATTAGTATTATTACAACAATGGGCTGTAGTCGGGGGATATTTACATATATTTAATCTCAGTCACAAAGATTAAAGTTTGACTGATATTTTAGGTTAACTTCGTCTTTACTGTCAAGTGATTTTTCTCGCCTCTCCAATAGTGCTAAGGTGGTGCGATCTTCATATAGCGTAGTGCATGATCTCTCTCTCTCTCTCTCTCACAACATTCTTCAGTAATTCGCTCTTCAAATAGTTCTCCATTACACGGCTTATTGGATAAGCACGAAACCAGCAGAGAGAGAGAAAGGGGGGGGGGGGGGGGGGGGGGGGGAGAGGTATAACTTCACAAGTAGGAATAAAAATAAGAAAATAAAATGATAACAGAACAAGCACATATGACCTCGACCTATGTCAAACCCCTGTGGATACCTAAGTATAACTTATTGACCTAAAACCGGTCACTATAGGTGTCAGCAGGACCCAAACGAAATCTGGGCCATTCGAAACAGGGGCTTAGAGGCGGCACCCCCACCCCCCAAAACCTCACCCACCCCCAACCATGTCCATTCTACCCCAAGATATCAAAACATCAATCTTTGTACTTTGTCAAGAAGCTTAAAATAATGATTTGAAAAAGTTAGCCTTTATCTGACGTCATAGCGATCAGACAAAACATCTGGGTAAGAGTCTTTCTCTCTCTCTCTCCTTCCGCCCACGTTGTTTCTATATATAACACTAATTCTGGAATTTCAGATGGGGAGAGATAAATAAATATACTACTATGAGATTCAGGGCCTCTGTAACACGGTTTTTTCGCAATAACTTTTTATCTATGCATTTCATAAATATAACGCTTATTCAGAATACACATTATATCTACACATAAATTTTGACTGTATTCTGCATTACGTAGGTTGAATAAATTTGGTACTTACAATGTAAAAGTGACTTTTTTTGAAGACGGGCCAACTTACTCAGAGAAAAGGTTTTGAATGCACTCGTTGCGTAACTTACGACAGCATTTCTTCCCTCTTTCTTGATGGGAATTAATTTTAGATATAGAGAAATGTTACTATAAGCCAACCCCGCTGAATCAACAGTAATAATAGTGAGGGAAACCATAAACTTCACTACTATAACGGTGGTGAAATTCAATGACCGTATTTTTCTATTATTATTATATCCGAAAAGAGCAAGCGGTCTCTCACTGGTTGGCTGCAGATTTGTACCTTCTGCCTCCTCGGAAACCTCTACCCCTTGAGCTGCTTCGTAGCCAGGAGCTGCCTCTGGCTCTACTGCTACCCGCATGCCTATTGTAGCTACGAAATGATTCCCTAGCTTCATAGGCGGGGGAGGTCATAATGGCTGTGGAGGTTGAGGGTTGCTGGGCCGGCGGAGTCTGTAGCAGAACAAACTGCTGCTGTGGCTGAGCCTTCGATGTTGAGGGCTTCCCAACTTGTGATATTGGGACCGCCTGAACAATTGTCTGTGGTCGAGAGGGCTTATAGGGGTTGTACCTCCTCGGCCTCTTCTTTGCTCTAACTTGATGTCCGGGTTCTTCAAACTTCCGTTTGAAGGGATGTCCCCACCAGACCCGGAGGCTCTGGTTGGCTCGAGAGGCTTCCCGCAAGACAATGTCTACCTCTACCTGAGGGAACAGGTTCTCTTCCCAGATTGACGCCTTTATCAATCTGTTAGGTTCATGTCTGATGGAAGCCTCCGCCAGGATGTATTTCCTGCAAGATCGCCTTGCTACCCCAAACTCATATAGGTCTGACTGGAAAGTCTGTAATAGACTTGTCGTCAGGACCCGGAATACTTGCTTGTTCCGGTAGGCCGTGGCTACCAACTCCGCCGAGGTGACGGGGTTGATAGACCTTGCTAGTCTCGACCTTGTCTAAAACTCTGTCTTGATCAGGGTCTCCGGAAGTTTAGGCAGCTTCTTGGAGAATAAGGTGGAGGCACAGTCCGCGTCCAGTTTACCTGCTGTAAACGTGTCCGGGGCTTCATTCCAAAATTCCCTACTCGCCGGAAAGAGAAGGGAGGTAGCCTCTGTTTCTTTTAAAGCTGGGAGAGGTTTATCCTCCGCCATGGCTTGCAGAGTTAACTCCGCCACCTTGTCGGTGCAGGGCGATGGGACTCAATCCGGAGTCGCAAACATGGTGTATGTGCCCTTGTGAGGCGTTAACCTGGTGTTAACGCACTCCCATTTGGACATGGTGCGTGCCCAGACAGCTTGGGCTTGGTCCCTCGGGAAGATCACCGTCTCCTTTGGGACCTTGTCCACTCTCACTAGCGCGTGTTCCGCTAGCCTGACAAACCCGGGGAAAGGAAAACTGGAGACCTTCTGGGAAAAGCTCGAAGTCTTCCAGTGGCCGGGTCCCCCACCCTTCGATGGTTAGCTTCCCATCTACGTATGGGGCATGCATAGCAAGCCGCCACGGATTGTTTTTATGGAGGGGGGGAGTTTGGAAGCGCCGGAGATCCGGAGTGGAGAAATCCGGTCATCATCTCTTGTAAGGGTTTGATTTGCTCCGCTACCATGTCAGAAACTGACTGGCCGGAGACATTGGATCCGGAGGCACATCGCAACGACTCGAACCTCTTGTCTACTGCTTCCCTAACCTTCGTTAATAGAAGGTTAGCGAGCAGTTCATGGTCTATGCCGGACTCCGTCGCCTTGGGTTTGGCGGACTTTGATCTCGATCCCTTAGAAGGGAGAGAACCCTTGGCAGCAGGCAACTTGTCATAAGATGTTGACGGCTATGGGGCCGGAGATGACTCAGTCACCGCTGACGGAGTCGGCATTGATCCCTTGGGCAGGGATTTCGGTCTCACTGATTTTTCCTTGGGACGAACCGACCGTGAGCTGTCCCAAGTAGGGGCGGACTTGGAGAAGCCCCGGAAAGAAGAGGAAGAAGAAGGAGTTGGGCTAAGGATTATTATTATTAATAGGGGTTAGTTTTTCCAGACCTCTGAGTCTCAAGTAGACTCTTCTCGGGCTGGTTCTCAGGGATCAATCCTGAGAAAAAAAAAGAAAAAAAAATTAGACTTTATTTGAGAAACCTGTTTTATTTAAAAAATTTATGATGTTATTAATTGAAAAATCCCTGCTTTCAGCAAGAATACTGTTTATTTCTGAATTCCGTAGATAAATAGATCTTTGCTGGGTCCAATTTGGGCACTCAACAAGCAAATGCTGTACTGTCATGGGTGTTTGACATCTGTTACATTTCACTGGGTCAGCATGTGGTGTTGACATCAAGTGACCATGTGAGAATCTTGTGTGTCCTATACGGAGCCTTGCTAGGATCACCTCTTTTGATCTTTCCTCCTGTGAGGATGTCCTCCATGCATATACTTCAGTTCTTATGTTTTTAAGTTTATTTGTTGTTGGCACCGAGGCCCATTCTCCTTTCCAATCCTGGTAAATCAATGTTTTAACAGATTTTACCCAGTCTGACACTGGGGCATGTGAAATTGTTGGAGGGATAGTGCAGGCTAATTTGGCAGCAGTGTCTGCATATTCATTTCCTTTTATTCCCAAGTGTGCTGGGATCCAACATATCTCCATTGATATTCCTGATTGGAGGAGTTGATGAATTTTTATTTGAATTTCCTGTACTATTTGGTTTCCTGGTTTATACTGTCTTATTGCATCTATAGCGCTACGTGAGTCACTGAAAATAACACACACACTTGCTTTTGCCTCAGATATCATATCTAGAGCCATCTGTATGGCTGTGACTTCAGCAGTAAATACTGATGATATTGAAGGTAGGCTTTTTTTTATTAACATTTTTCGAATATGCAGATGCTCCTACTCCAACATTATTTTTGGAGCCGTCTGTATATACCATAAATTTGTTTCCTTTTCTTCTAATGTGCTCCAAAGCATGTTGGTGGTACATTTCTGTACTTGTCATTTGCTTTTTGAGTAGGCAAGACAGGGAGGTACATATCTTTCCTCGATTTAAAATCCATGGTGGTGGCAATTCCATTGGTGGGTGAAAAATTGGGTCCATATTATGAATGTTCATTATGTATCTAGCTCTTTTTGGGAAAGAGCTAGTACTATTAACTGCTGTTACTGGATTACAGTTTTGGAAGCAGTCAGCTGCAGGAGACGATCCTGCTTGCACTGAAAGGCCTCTTTGTATTGTTATTAAATTACGGTGATGTTTTAAGGGCAAAACACCTGCCTTCACCAAAAGTGAGTTTGTTGGGGACGATCGGAATGCTCCTGTGCACAATCGCACACCTTCATGGTGCACTGCATCGAGAGATTTTAATGCAGATTCTGAGGCGGATGAATATATTGGACAGCAGTAATTTATTATGGATAAGACTGTTGCCTTATATATCATTAATAAAATGTCTCGTTTTGCTCCCCAATTAGTGTGTGATAACTCTTTTAATATGGCAAGGGCTTTGATGCCCTTGGCTTTAATGTATTTGATGTGCTCTTTCCAATTTAAATGTTGATCAAATATTACTCCTAGATACTTGATTTTTGTACAAAATTGTATTTCAGTGCTATAAAGATGCAGTCGGATTGTTTGGTTCTTCATCCATCTTTTGTCTTTGTAGAAGATGATTGCTTTTGTTTTATCAGTTGAAAATTTAAATCCAACTGAATTTGTCCAACTACATATATTTGAAATGGCAGTACTGAGAACTCTCTGAGCATGTCTCAAATTACTACTCGTATAGTAAATGACCAAGTCATCAACATATAAACTGTTTTTTACACCACTTGGTAAATTTATAGTAATGCCATTAATTGCTATAGCAAACAATGTACAGCTCAAGACACTACCTTGAGGGATTCCTTCTTCCAGTTTATAGGTTACCGAGTAGGAATTTTCTACTCTTACTTGAAAACTGTTTAAGAAGTTCTCAATAAATATTGGTAAGTGGCCTCTTAGTCCCTTGGAGTGGAGTTTTTGCATGATGTTATGTTTCCATGTTGTATCGTATGCTTTTTCTATATAAAAAAATATAGCTACTGTTAATTTCTTTTGTTCAAAACCTTTTTTGATATGATCTTCTAAATGTGTTAAGGGATCTAGGGTTGATCTGCCAGCTATTGAACCAGATTGTGTTGGTGTTAAAATGGATTCTTTGGTTATTACATACGTTAATCGTGCATTAACCATTTTGTCTAAGATTTTGCATAGGCAACTTGTTAGAGATATCGGTCTATAATTGGATGGATTACTTAAATCCTTTCCTGGTTTGTTTATTGGAATAATTATGGCATGTTTCCATTTATCAGGAAAGACACGTTTTAGCCAGATACTATTATAAAATTTTAATAAATATGATTTAGCTATAGGAGCTAATTTTTCTATCATTTCAAATGATATTTTATTATATCCTGGTGCAGAGGGATGACAAGAGTTGATGGCATTATCTAGTTCATCCATGTTAAAAATAGTTATATTCCAGGTCTTCTAGAGTTTCAAAATTGAGTATTATATTTTCTTTTTGTTTTCTGATATTTTGAAAATGTGTATCTAGGCTGGAGTAAGCACTGATGTTTTCAAAATGTTTCCCAATTAGGTTTGATATTTCATAAGTATCATGGTATATTTTTCAATTTAAATGTATTGCACTTCTTGGAGGTCTTATGTTTTCCATTGATTTTCCTCATCTTTTGCCAGATATCCCTTGTGGATGTGTTTGAAGATATGTTTGAGACCTATTCTTTCCATGATGCGATTTTTTCAGCTAATATTACTGTTTTTCTAAATTTGGCTGTATATTTGTTATATAGTGGTTTAATGTGGTTAATTGCTATGTTTGTTATAACTATTGTTTATGTTTATATTATAGGGCATTTTGTTGAGTGATTTAAGGCGAGTTTTGAGTCTGTTTAGATTGCGACCCAATATATGTTTTATTTTACTTAAATGTTGTTAAGGTTGGATTCCACCATGGGACAGGGGATTTTGTGGAATGTGATTTGGTTTTTGGAATACTTTTATCTGCAGCATTTATTATGAAGTTTTGAGAAGGATTCACATGTAGTATTGTGATCTTCATTATGTGGGAATGGTGGTATGTTTCGAGTGTATAGGAAATATTTATCCCAGTTAGCTTTTTGGATATTATATCTTGTAGGTGGCAATATTTTGACATAACTTAAGTAGTTCAGAATGATTGGGAAATGGTCACTTGTGTATGAATCGTCTAGGACGTTCCATTCAAATTTCTCGGCTACATCATTTGAACATAATGAAATGTCAATTGAAGAAAAGGTTAGGTGTGTATTTGAAAAATATGTTGGAACTTCACTTTCATTGAGACAATACAGGTTGCGTTTCATTATGGTATTCTCTATGTTGATTCTGGATGTGTCAGCGGGGTTATTAATATCCCATAATGGATTATGTGCATTAAAATCTCCTACTATAAGTAGGGGTTCCTGTATACTTTTGCTAATAAGTTCAGAAAAATCTAAAATTTGCATTGAAATTTTGTTGGTTATATAAATTACAAATAGTGATTTTACTTTTGTCACACATATACAGTTTAATAGCTGTTATTTGATATGGCATAGATGGTATGTTGAAAGGTCATATGTTTTGTTATTATGAACGTATACTATAGCTGTGCCTGATTTTCCACAGTCAGTTGGTGGATAACAGGCAATTTTATAGTGTTGGATATTTGTAGGTGTTACGAACTCCCTTTAGGAGGAAGCCATAACGGGTTCTTTTATTCTAATCACGAATCCAGTGACAAAAACAAATCAGTAGGAGCGAGGAAAAACCAGAAAGACAGGCAAAATTTCACAATATTTATTTCACAATAAATGTACGAACACTGATGGCTCACAAAAAGTAATAAATAGACAAAGCACAAAATGCCATCAAATAACTCAAAGAGTCACCTATAACTAAAGCTAAACCCTACTCATAGAGAAGGAACCAAATCTTAGTCTTAATAAGGGACCCAAATAAATCTACCCACCACGCTAACCTATTACTAAATAGAAAGGAAAGAAGTGGAAGGACATACAAAAAGAAACAATCCTACCTAAAACATAACAATCTAAACCTTAATATACTATCAAACACTTTAGAAGACCATATAATTACACACTCTAAGGTGTAGCTAAAAATACACACAGATTGGTCCTATGACACAGACCCGTACTAATACAGAAGAGTCCATATATCGCTCAAAAAATGCAGTCACAGAACGTCACTCCCATCAGAAGAACTGCACTTCAAAACCGTTGGTGGATATACACACTTTAGTCTACGGCTCGCCAAAGATACAGGGGATGTTCCTCTTACCTGAGAGAAGACACCCTACTTGCTCCAACAAGGCCACTCTGGTGCTGATACAGTGGATACATCCATGAAAGACGAAAAAGGCTCTCGAGCCCAGATCCACACACAACTGCCAACGCCAAGATTTAAGCCAGTAGGCCAATTAAATCACAGTTGCACGTCGTACTCCCACATGTAGCTTTACATGCATAACTGCCTTTCACATTAAGAAGCAGCTCAATGACAGCATATGTTGTTTTCCAAGAACAACCGAGAAATCTTCACGATAGGACGTTATATATGTATAATCCACAACAGCAGACAGATCAGCAGCTCCAGAGTCTTCAACGGCCTTGAACTAGACTCTCGAGAATACTTTGGGAGAGTCACAAGTCACCTCTCCTTACCACACTCCCAGTCACCATAAAGAAAAATAAACAGAGTTACAAATTTGGCAAGGAAGCAAAAACACTGAGGAAGGCCGCACTTCAAACTGCACTCAATACATGGCGCCACAAAAACTTAAGCTTTTTTTTTCAACCAAAGCAAATTAACACTACAATTAACTAAAATAGATACTAACGTAAAACAAACAGCAAAATACCTAACTTAACTTAAGTTTTACAAAATTGCAAACAATAGAAAAATAAGCCATCAGTGTAAAAAGGCAAACCAATGAGATTTTACTTTAAAATTACGTTACGGCCTGACAGTAGGGTTACTTCCTATATGTTGTAGACATATGCACATTGGGTTGTGGTCTCGTATGATTCTTTGTAATTCACCCAGACGTAGTCGGGTTAAGAGACCACTTATATTCCATTGAATGATTTTATATTCCATTATTGGGAGGAATTGGTGTTAAATTCTGTAAATTGATTGCTGATTTTACTTTATTTCGTAGTTTATATGCATTTGAATTTATTTGTGGTTTTTTAATCGTTGCATTTGTGTGTTGGTTATTAGATTCTGTAGTTGTTTGTTTTTCATAGTTGAATATTAACAAGTCTATTTTTTATTTTATAATTTCCTTTTTGTAATTTAAGGATTCAGAACATAATTCGTTCTCATGTTGGTGTGTTAAAGGGCACCTCCTTAATTTGGTAAAATTGTCTATACAATTTCGTACTGTGTCCTCTGTCTTGGTAGTTAGTTGGTTATATGTACTTACAAAGCATTCATTACAACCACAAGATGAAGCATGTTTGGTAATGTTAATTACTGGTTCAGAAGTATTTGGTCTAGCTTTAGAAATTTCTTGTGTTGTAATTCTATTGTTCCTTTTCTGTAGTGATAAGGACTGTTGGTTTGAGGGGTTATTTGTTTTGTTGTTGTTAATGGGATATTTGGGTCTTGTGGATGGTTGGGGTGATAGATATATTTTGGTTTGGTTTAATGGTATGATTTTCATTAGTATTATTTGATGGGAATTGTAAAGAGTGATCTTTACTGTCCAGATGTTGGCTGTTTGATTGAGATTGAGGGTAATTGTGTATTTCCACTTGTGATGATGTTAGTTTAATATCTTTTTTAAAATTTTCTCCTGGTGTAGTTGGTGTTTCTCTGGATTGATTGTAATTTTCAATATTTACTTTTTTTTCCCTTAGGTGGGGTTCTTTCTAGAATTCTTTTCTTTTTGCCGGTTCGATTATCATCATTATTTAATTCTTCTTTTATTGGAAGTTCTTTTCCATGGATAACTGAATCATCTATGTTAGTGGTGGTATTGGTTGTTGTAATATCACTTTTATTTTGGGTTTCAGTATTATTGGTATGAAATTTAGTTTCTATGTTTATATTATCTTGTTTGTTATTGTGCTGCTTGATGTCTTGATTTTTAGTCACATTTGAAAAGGTGGGGGTTTTGGATGGATTATTAACGCCTCTTACTTTTAGCTCAAGTCTGGCTTCCATGACTGACATTCCTGTCCTATTTATTAACAACTGAAGTTCTGTGTTATATTGGTAAAATGAACACTCCTTAGATTTTGCGTGATGTGCTAGTCCACAATTAATACATTTTGATTGATTACAGTTCCAATTAGTGGTATGGTCATCTGATGCACATATAGCCTTATTACAGCATCTTTTGTATGTGTGTCCATACCTTGAGCACTGTGTACATTGTAGTGGTTTAGGAACAAAAGGACGAACTTCTCTATTTTGTCCAAGAATTTTTATTTTAAATGGTAAGTCTTGGCCTGTAAATTTTATTTTGGCAATGTTGATATTTTTATTTTTATCTTTCCTACTTGAAATAGAGTATATTTCTAAATCGTGGATATTGTTATATCTCAATTTTAGGGAGTCTAGCAATAGTTGTTTTGAAGGAAGCTCCTGCTCGCTATTGGGTAGGATGACTGTACCCTGTACATAATTCAATGTTTCGTGGCTTTTAATTATTATGTTTATATTATTTATTTCTGTTATACTTAAAAAGGCAGTGGACTGCTTTTTATTGGTTACTTGGATAAGCCATTCATTGTCCTTAATGTGTCTGCATTCCATGTCTTGTGTTGGATATATGTTAAGTAATTTGTTTTCTAGCATCGCTGCTGAGATTTTGTTGTCAGCTTTGAGGACTAGAAATGTTGACCAATTATCTGGTGCAAAGAGGTCATCAAAATGTACCAATGTGGGATTAAGTCGGTAATTTTTGTTTCTTTTTGGTCCTTGTTTTATGTATGTTGCTTGTCTATTATGATTTTTATATTTTTCTGTATTGTTGGGAGGATTATTTGTCTCTAATTCAGAATTATTGTTCATCATATATGGTTCCATTGTTATGATATTGGAGTTTACCAATTTATTTTTGTTTGTTTCTTTTTTATTTATGCACTCTATTTGGTTTTCTGGCTCTGCTGCTTTACTTGGAACAGGGTGTTCCTTTGTATCTTTTATAGTACTTTCACTACTTGTGGCAGTATCTAGGAAATTCGGGAGTGACGTGCCAATGGTCATCAACTGTACCGTAGTTTTCCATCATGGGGCCCAGGGGTACTCAAATCATTTATTTCAATGTTCATAAATTTTGAGTTTTTACAAAAAAGAAAAGAAAAAAAAAAGAAATCTTGAAAAGATATCATTGGCCCTTCGCGAAGTTAAATCTTCTGCCAATGGCACAAGTGAGAAAGGACTCCCAAATGTCCGCATTCCTACCCTACCCCAAAAGGGGATGGCATAACATGATTAGTATGGCCCAAGTGTAAGCAGAACCCGCTTGCTAGGACTAAGAGTATTATGTTAATACAATTATCCCCACCCTAATCACATTATGGGCAAACTGGATAGAATGCCGAGAGTTCTATTCCTAGAACCAGGCCCCCCCTGGAATCTGTGGTCCAGCTCCACAGAATAGTTCCGCCTGAAAAACAGGTCCGAACATTGTCGGGTAGCTGATGGATCGACCACAGTTCTCACTATTTAGCTTCAGATTTAACTCCACGTTAAGCCATGATATGTTTTCTCATTTATTTGCTTCCAAAAATTTTGGCAAAAATGGAAAAGTCCACATAAGTTAACTCGAAAATATATAATGTCATATGGGACTCTTGGGTTCGAACCTGGGAAGAGATTCCTGAGGTTCGAGAGCCCCCTCACCACGTCAAGGAGGTCCCATACTGAGGGGGTGGGCTAAGGAGACTACCTGCCTCACTTACCTCACCACTTACCTGCTCTTCCAGGGTCATTGGTTCTGTATGAATGTTAGTGGCAGCCACATCCGCCATCAAATCCTCTTGGTCATCCGGCAGGGGTGTCATCTCCGCCCGGATGGCGTTGATAATTGGAGCGCCAAACGTGGTTGGACTGATGCAGAGGGGGATCCCTTGAACAAAAGGGCCCCCAGGCTGGCATCCAAGATGTAGGGGTGACCTGATGGCGCGTTCCTTCCATAGCCGGAGACCCAGCGCCTCAGGTCCGTCCTTCCCGACATAAGAAACCAGTTTGTTAAACAATTTTGTTACACAGTTTATCACCAATTTTCATCATGAAAAAAGGGGGGGGGGGAATTAAGGTGCTTACCTGATCGTTCATGAGAAGCATCACCATCTCATAACAGACGGTGCAAGCCTCCGGGTACCAGACCATGTAAGGAAGCTGCCCCTCCTCGCCTTCGAAGGGCATTGAGCAGTTGGCGTGGGAGCGGCACACCTCGTGCCCAACGGTCTTGCCGAGGGAGGCGGAGCACCCCGTTGACTGGCAGCGCACCTTCTGTAATAGTAATTACAGTGGGCCCCCCGTATTCGCGTTCTCCGAATTCTGGACCATATCTAACCATTATGTGCGGTGAATCCGCCTATTCGCGGGATTTTCCGACGATAAATAATCACTAATTAGTGTATTTTGATGTTATTTTCATGCCTAAATACATTTTTATGATACAAAAACGATTTACTGATTTTAAAATATTAATATTGATCAATACTGTATTAGTAAGTTTAATAAGATTACATGATATCACATAATAATAATAATTCTCTCTCTCTCCCTTACCGGGATGTATGCTTTTTGTGTGATAAATGATTTACTAATTTTCTAATATTAATATTAATGTAAAGAGCAATTACTTCAAGAAAGAAAATACTACATTGAATTAGTAAGATTTTAGTTTATAAATTTCATAAATTATGTAAGAATGAAGGAAATCCCAGTCTTCACGCATCTTTCTTTCAAACTCCAGGTCTCTCTCTCTCTCTACTGAGATGAGAGATTTTATGGTACATGTATGTATAATATGTTTATTAATATTTTCATATGATAATAATAATAATAATAATAATAATAATAATAATAATAATAATAATAATAATAATAATAATAATAATAATAATAATTGTAATTACAAAAATCAGATGTGAATGTATTTTACAAATGCTACGATAATCTCTCTCACTCTCTCTCTCTCTTACAGAGATGTATATTTTTTGGATGATGATTTACTAATTTTCAAAAATCAATATTAATGTAAACAGCAATAATATAAATTCATTAAAGAAAATACTAAAGTGAATTAGCAAGATTTTAGTTTATAAATATAAAATTATGTAAGAATGAAAGAAAATGCATTTTACCCCGCGTCTTTGATTTCCAGGGAGCCAAGCAGAGTTGGCTGGGGTCTAACAACTGCTGCCCTCTCGATGATCACATATTTTTTCTCTCCCTCTCTCTCTCTCTTTTACTGAGATGAGAATATCTATGGTACATGTGTATGTTTATTAATATTTTCGCATAATGATAATAATAGTAATATGATTAATTTCAAAATTCATATGTTATAGTATTTTATAGAAGTACAATAATCTATCCATTTCAGTCTTTTAAATAAGGATAACCCTCCCCCCCCCCTCTCTCTCTCTCTCTTTTGCCACACGAGATAGTGTGTCTTAGTGGTAACTCTCGCCCTCTGTTTGGGCTGGAAATGTATGTATAAGTGTATCTTTAAGGACATTACTGCATTTTATGGTAAAATAATAATATACAGCAATAGTTTACAAATAATATTTAGTTTCGTGAGATTAAACAGTAACAATACCATCTCTCTCTCTCTCTCTCCACAAGATACTTGTCATACTTTTGGTGTTTCTATTTCTTCTTTTTATCTCTCTCGCTCTCAGCAAAAGAATTGATAGACAGACAAACATAATTGCACAGTCCTCTCTTTCTCTTTTCTCTGGAGAAATATATGTATTTATGGGAGGGGAAAAAAGTTGCATACAGAGGTTCATTTCAATCTATTGAAACCGTAAGGAGTTATTCTCTCTCTCTCTCTGTGTGTGCTATTGGCTGTTTATATATTTCTAATGGTAAAATGTTTAAGATGACTTTAAAATGATATTAATAATACCAATTCAATGGTATATTTGATGTAGGATAATACTTTAAGTAGACATTTGGTATTTGTGATTTCACATACAATTGCTTCCTTTGTAAAAAGAAAATGGATTTCTCAAATAGTAACAGTATGGAAGAAAACGTGCATGACTGAATACTTATGGGGGGACTGAATTATTTTCACATACGTAACTAAGTCAGGCAGTATGTACATAGCATGTATTTATGTATAACAATAAAATGTAAGATTTACTTTAAAACAGTATTAATAATATTTCAAAGATTAATATGAACCATAATAGGATATTTTATGTATATTTGATGAAGGATGGTCTTTTTAGGGATACTTTGGTGTTTGCATGTCCAGGATAGGAGTTTATGAGCATTTTTAGAGGGGGGTTCCAAACATTCACGGATTCTAACTATTCGCGGGGGGGTCCGGTATGCATCTCCCGCGAATACAGGGGGACCACTGTATTAATGAGTATCAGCCTCAAGGAGGGCCGGAGCTACTCCGGCGAGGGCATGCAACTTAAACTAGATAATGTTCGTCTTACTCATTACATTATTCAATTCACTGACTTACTTTAATTAATATCTAACCGCCTGCTCTCGATCCCGCTCCTGGGTTCAACGTAGGTCTAATACTTGAGATCCGGTATCCGCCGGACTGGGAGGAGGACAGACCTCAACTCTGTATGGCTGGCTGGACCGGAAGGCTACGTATAAACGTAGGCGCCTACATGATCTCCAAAGATTGAGAACCGAGCTATGGCAGGTTTAATGCAACACTCCGGTGGCGGATGTGAGGGTGAGTCTCTCTCCGTCGGCACCGCAAGGGTCTGGAGCTGTTCACTGTACGGTCCCTCAAGGCTTAGCTCACTTGAAGTCTCGTTTCTCCTTGTCCTAGCCGCTGGCTGTGGAGCGGACCGAGGTGGCAGATCAGAGGAAGATAACTCCATATCTGGCATTGCCTACCTCTATTGAGGGGGTGGGAGCAAGGCTCCTGCCCCAATTCCACGGTTAGAGGGGGCTGGAGAAAGAGACAACAGAGCGGTGGAGCAACATATGTACTACCCGAAGCTATGTCCGTCATCCGGCGGGGCCGGGGGACTATAAGCTCGGAACTCTAGTACCCATCACCCGCCGCCCCCACACTCGTCCCCCTCCTTCCACTTATGTGAAACTCAAGCGGCCGTTCCTCACTACGAGTTACAACGGTTCGACTGGGCCGAGCCTAGTAGTGGGTAGAGGGGGGTGATATGGGAGGGGGGTTGGTCGGTTGTGATCGCCTGGCCACCTGCCAGATCAGAGGTGGTCACCTAATAGCGGTTGTGTGGGCTACCACTGTAGGGGTGGTAGTGCGACTGGGCCTATGGCCCCACCGTGGTTGGGTATAGGCAACCGGTTTGAGATGGCCCTCGATCGGGTGGCATAGCCTACTACTAAAGGTTAAACCGAAGGAGGCTAGGCCAAGACGAATGTTAACCAGACCTTTTACAGTACAGTAATACAGTGTTGCATAATGACAATAATGAATATAACATACATACTTGATAGCGAGGCACTATGGAAGAGTTGCAAGAGGTTATTATATATTATTTGGGAAAATAACCAATATGGATCTAGCTGACTAACTGAGATCGCTAGCGACTCGGAACGTTAGGCTAAATCTCCTCTAGAATATCATTATGCGGACAGTAGCCCTCAACTAAACCTACCTAATTCGAATTTATTCGATTCAGACTGGCCAGGAGGATAGGTCCTGTAACATGAAAGAGAGAGGGTAACGGTTAAGGACAGTTAGCATACCTTATTAACCTACTTTGGGCTAAACTAATGGATAGCGACTCTTCCACCTCTTCAGTGAATTAATGAATAGAGATATTTGCATCTATTTATATTGTAAAGAATAATTCATGCATTTACGCTGGGGAGAGAGAAAGAGTTTCCAACTCTTTCTCTCTCTCTCCTACTAAATAATAGACTGTTTATAGCGTATCAAAACATGATAATCTACTATTATGTCGAGATCAGCTCGAACGCACTCTTGAGCTGGGGGGGGGGGGGGGGAGGGAGGGAGCAAAACACTTCGAACGTCCTCTGTCTAGCCCCAATACTTAGCCCAGAGTATGTCGCTAGTTCACTAGTCTAAAACAGGATTGCAGATGGCGCTCGGGTCGGGTAGTAGTAGCGGTAGTGAGGGTGGAGGGAGTGGCCACTGCGATGGCTCTCCCCATGAGAGGGATTTTGGAAAGGAAACCTCTAATTGGCAGAAGACCTGTGAATAGTGGCTTCCACTCGCCTTGTACTTTATACCCGACGCCCTTAGGGTGCTCGCGCGAGGGTAGTAACCTCAGCATACCATGCTAGCTTTTTTCTCTGGTATATTTAGAACCTATTTATACTAGAAAAGTGAGCAGCAGGATCCTTTTCACCGGCGAACACAGGTCGAACCCAGAAATGTCATGTAAAAGAAATAGGGCTCCAGGGGTCCCCTCCAAATGGTAGAGGCCGTTATAGACCTTCTCGTAATGGAGTCCCTTCCAGCAAGATTGATTCATTCAACTCCCTCCACATCACATCGCCATCAGAGTACATTACTATTATCCTCATTTTTATCATTTATCATGATGTTTAACTGGATTAAGTGGATCTTCAATGATTCAATGTACACCTAATTTTATCAAAATAATTTCTGAAATTTCCATTTACACGTGCTCTTAAAATGAATGTTAAGGGGGCCGGCCGGCTAATGCCCTTTTTTAAGGACAGGACTTTGATATTCATACCACTTAATAAGGTGACTTGGGACATCTCCAAACCGCATATGATTTTCACCTCTGACCTTCGGTTTTGTGACGCCAGGGCGATTGATCCCGAAAATAACCATTTTTCAAATTCTATCTCCTCCCTTGATATTTAATATTAAGACCTGGGATTACTACCATATATAGACCTGATGTAGGCCTCCAATCGAATGGAGAGTTTTTTTTTTAAATGTCATTTTTTTGCTAGATATGAATTTTTCAATATGGTAAAAAAATAAACCCTATAAATCAGGAGAAAAAAATTTATTAAAAAAATACGAAATAAAAATTGGAAAAAAGGGCTCTATTTGATTGTTCTATAATGTCTTTCTGAGTTATATACCAAATTCCAATGTTATAGCTTTAAAACTAAGTGAGAAGATAGATTGTGAAGGTCAATAAGTATAGTTTTGAGATACGGGCGTTCAAATTTTCCTTTGTATTTCTATAAAGACAATGTTAATAAATAATGATTATTATGAATGTATATTTCTTTTTTGTGTATTAATAAACCAAAACTATTTTATTTATCATAATTTAATCATAAATGATGATCCCTTTGCTCACATATCGCAGCCTGGGGCACTGCTTGAGGCAAGATGGGGCACTCCTTCCTACGCAATTCTCTCTCTCCCCTTCACTATCTCGGCTTATTACAGCGAATTTTCTTCTTTTGTATGTTAGCGAGATGTTTTCCTTGTATTTTCCTCTTTGGCATGATGAAATTCTTGCCCGGAACAAAGATAAACAAACGTAAATGCAAGAGAATGCCAAGAGGTGAAACTCGAAGGCGTACTCTTTTTTTACAAAGACAATTTAATAAATCATGATTATTATGAATTTCATATTCCATTTTGGGTATTAAAAAACCAAAATTTTGTTATTTATCATAAATGAAGATCTCTTTGCTCAAAGATCGTAGCCTTAGGCACAGTGTGACGTGTGCTGTCAAGCAAGACGGGGGCGTTACTAAGCAACCCTTACTTCACAACCCACCCCTCTCTCTTCACTAACTACGCATATATTATGATATTCTTTAATAATACTCGAGCGATTTTTCTTCGTCTGTATGTTAGCGAGATGTTTTCCTTGTCTTTTCCTCATTGGCACGATGGAATTCTTGCCTAAACATACATAAACATATGTAAACGCAGGCGAATGTCAGAGGTGAAATGGAACGTGTAGACTACTTGAAGTCTGTGATCGCACTAAATCAGGACTGGACTTGGTAGCTGAGCCTGAAGTCTCCTTCTCGACTCGGGGAATGTCTATAGATGCCATTTCTCCCAATTTCTTTGACAATAATTATCAAAATTTACGATAATAGAAGAAATATTGCATTTTCTTGTACGGATCAATGTTTTAGGCTTAAGTTACGTTAGCTAATTACCCTGTAACTACGAAAGTAACAGGAATTTTGACGAAATATTTCGTATACGTATTCTCAATTGCCATATGAAGCTCCATGAATTTTTTCATGACTTTGCATTTTTCGCCCTATACCACCATATATAGGGGTTCCGGCCGGCCCCCTTAAGTGTAAAGTAAAAGTTGGTTTAGGTTAGGAACTATTTAGAATTGCTGTCAGCTGTGAGATACCTATTATTTTTGGCTCTTAGTGATACTTCTGGGCCACTTTTAGGAACCCATTCCACAGGAACTTCTGACAAATGAATCTCATGACTCGACCCTCATGAGTCAAGGGCACTTTTCCTTCACCTCTGGTACTACATAATGGCAGGAAATAACAATAGTTGTACAGACATTCTGAAACAATGGAGAAAAAGGTTTCTGCTCCAGTTCTCGGTGAGAAATGACACATCCGTCTGCATGTTGCACTTTTCTTCTGGCAATTGCACATCCGGAAACACAACTTGCCATGAAACTTGGACGTGTAGAGTGACACTGGGCTCCTTTCAAAGGTGTCTTCAAGAACCTCAATATAAAAAGTGTACACAAAACTCGCATGTCCTACGAGGGGAAATGTTATATATGCAAACCAAAAAGGCCTTGGAGTCAGTGACTTACATTCATAGTATATTCTCACAAAGATAAATGCATCATTACCTAATTCCTGAGTCTAAGAAACATAAATCAGATCAAATTCATAGAAATATAACTCACAGAATATTGAGAAATATTCCCTGATAATCAAACTGTTTGGTAACATGTAAAGGTTACTTGTTAAACATAGAAAGAAATATATAAAACACATTTCTATTTGATTTAAGCATCTTTACAGTGTGATGCCTTCTGTTCATCAAGGCATTTCTATTCTCGAAGCAGCTCAGACAGAAGATCTAGGACTGATTATTTAGCTTTCTGGAGTTTCTATCTTCATAAAAATGGGACTCGCTATCTATTTTATGCATTCTCTACAAAAATTAGGTTGCACGGCAAAACTGAAAGACCTCCTTAGCACATCTGATAAAGTTACAAAAAGGACTTTGCCTGAGTTTTACAAAAATATACTTTGTTCCAAGCTAGAGAAATGGAACTTGAAAAGAAATCTGACAACTTGTTTAGTTTTGAATATAACGCAGGTGTGCCTCCATTCCATTCGTGTCCAAGATTGCCCTTGGCACGTTTGAAACACCTGCAGAATTTACACTCAGCAGCAAAGTCATATAATAAACTATATCAGTAAGAAAAAAATGTCAGTAACATAGTTTTGAGCTATAATCATTTCTAGAAAAAACTATCAAGCTGCTTAGGACAACATTAGCAAACATTAACCAACTGGATGACGTCTAAGTGAAGAAATGCTCTCATTAAACAAACAGCCACCAGATGCCACATCCTAACAGCATTCAGTTCAGAGAAGAAAAACACCGAACGAAGTCCTCAGGGATTGCTGACGACTCCTACACAGTCTCTGGTGGCACACGAGGACAGAGAGAAGACTGTTTCCAGTTTCACAAACTCCATATGGAGGAGAACTTCAGTTTTAGAACCCTAACATTTAGAACTTTCATCTTTTCACTAAAATACAAGAGATTTCTATATGAATTTCATTCTGACGTAAGTTTGGGTCCACATCTATTGCTCAATCCTGTGAGCTCTAGTCAGTCCTCACTGGACGAGTGGGGGGTCCCGTACGCAATTATCAATCTGATGGCCTGAGGTCGCTTCCAGCGGCTAATCGGCAGAATTTATTTCTGGTGACCAGAAATTCATTTCTTGATATAATGTGGTTCAGATCACACGATGAGTTGTAGGTCCTGTTGCTAAGAAACCAGTTGGTTCCTAGTCACGTAAACAAATCTAATCCTTTGGACCAGCCCTAGGAGAGTTGTCAATCAATCAGCTCAGTGTAAAACCTAAGATATACTTCACTTTTTTGTGGGCCCTAGTCACTGTCTTCAGTCACTTTCTATGAACCTATGTTTTGTGGTAGGACGCTGGGCCTGGTTATCTGGATATCTTTGAAGAACCAAAACCTTTTGAAGCCTATTGTATTTTATCTATCTTTAAAAACCAAATATGTCTCTTTAAGGATATTAATACTACCTGATTTTCTTGCTGTTTATGAACAAAATAACAGACACAAATTCCATAAACATGTAAGTCACTGGAAAGAAAATTTATTATAATTTCTCACTGAACAAATGGAAGTTAAATTACATTGCTTTCACAAAACTGCTTCACATAAAAGTAAAAAAAAATAAAGTACAATTACTCAGCTTGAGAATGAGACCAAAACCAGGATTTGGTCAGCAAAAATAAATTTGTATACATCACTAAAAAAATTGTCTTTGCGATCAGAAACAATAAGCTAGAACTCTCCTTCTTTCTCAGTGTTTCCTCAACAGATTTATTGATAACACTGACAAATGAATTGGTCTCAACTAGACAATCAGTTGCCTAAAACATTTGAAATTGTAAAAATACCAACATGACATTAAAAGAGTAAAGTGATTCAGTGTTGTATCTAAGAACCAGTGGTTATTAACCAATAATCTTATAAATATAAAAAAAATTACAATTTCTGAAAGTAAATTGTATTTTTCTTAACTATACAAACCTGAGGTCCTTTACATAAGGAATTACTTTCAGCGCCAGCTGGAACTCGGTCATAAGATTCTATAACAAGATAGTTAGACAGTAACTGCTTGTCTGATAGACAGGAGTCCCGCCAGACTGGACATAAACATTCCACTTTGCTTTAGGCCCAGGAACAGATTGGGACTGCCCGACATCTTCGAAACTGCCTGGTGTACTAGGCGGTCACTGTCTCCAGCTCTCCGCTTTTCCACCGCAGCTTCCACCAATTCTCTAGGGAAGAGAGAGGAGGAACCCAGCAAAGGTCCATTCCTTAGACCCATTGCCAACTCGTGACCAGCCACCCTGGTTACCCGATTCAGGACAGCGTTCCTCCTCCTCAGCACCAGGTTGGCCCATAGGTTAGCAGTCTGGTGGGTCAGGTAGGAGATAGCTCTACCTCCAGACTGACAAAGTTTCCCAAAGGCTAAGTCTTCTCCAGGAGCTACAGGTCCTGAAGAAGCAGTGACCCTGGATACTGTGAGGGACCACAGATCAAGCCAGGAGATGGCCTGGAAGGCTGCCATGGCGGTAGAATCCAGGGCCATTGCCTCTTGCTGCGTGAACCAGAGGTTCTCTGACAGCAGGTGTTGCAGAGGCAAGCCCAGAGTTAGGCGAGCTAACTCCAGGTCAACCTGTTTGGTCGACAAAGGGTCAGACGAAGGCACGTAAAAGCGCCGCTGACAAGGCAGAGGAGGGGGAAGCAACTTGTCTGACCTGCCGGACCTAAGCGAGGCTTCTTGTCCTAAGACAAAAGCATTCACCTGGTCCAGCACACTGTCAGCCAAGGAAGACCAAGGAAGCCCTACAGATGCTCTGGGTTCCTTTTTTGGATCCCATAACGACTCTAACCTTGATGGATGATCAAAAGGGGGCAACCACCGATCCTTCCCCGAGGTCGCTGTGCCAACGGATCAGCGAGATGACCTCTGCAAATGACTTCTGTATCTCGGGGGTGACTACTTCCTGAGGTGATTGACCGTCAGGTCCATCCAGGCCGAGCCCCTCCCGAGACACTCTTCCTTCAGAAGAAAGACCCTCATCAGACCCCGTGATCTCCTCTAACCACTAGAGCATATGACCTCTCGAGTCCTAAGACCGAACCAGGCACATACGCTCTTGTCATGTCAACCCTGGGTACTGGACTCTGGCTGCACGGTCACCAGCAGGTGACCGTACACTCAGAGAAACTCGCTAGCAAGAACCCGAGACGGTTCCCGGTCCAGAGGTGGAACCTCTAGAGCTGGGAGCAGAGGTACCAGCAACAGCTGGTACCTCTACGGTCCCCGCCTTTCTCTTCCTTGAGGAAGGAGAGGCAGCTCCCATTCCCGAAGGAACGGGAGGACTGGTGGATGGCCCAACTGTCTCACCGGGATGATGTGACAGGCCCTTAGAAGTCCCTGAGTGAGACTTCTTGGGGGGGGGGGGGGGGGGGGGGGGGGAAGACCACCTTCTTCTTCTTCAGCTGGGGAGCCTCGGAAGAAGTGGAGGAGGCGGCAGAAGACAACGATGACACCTTCCTCTTCTTCTTGGACTTCCTCTTCGCCAACTTCCTCAGGACAGCAGAAAGATCCCCCACCCAGGACAGGGCTGCAGCAGCTGCCAAAGCAACAGGCTCCAGCGCGACCTGGGAAGGAGGAACTGACGGAGTAGCAGCACTTACACGGGCAGGAACAGGAGTGACAACGGAGACAGGAGGGAAGTCAGGAGGCGAGCTCTTTAGGCACTCGAAGTCTGGAGAATTGAGGACAGCATAACCTGAAGGAGGAGGAGGTGGAAAATAATCCACCTGTAAAGTATGTGTCACTTGTGCTTGCACCACAGCAAAAAGGGTTACAGAAGTAATATACTGTTTATAGGACAGGTGTGGTGGTACCGCATACCCAGGCGTCGAGAGCGTTGTCGTTGTCCTCGACTCAGCTACGCGGGTTACTGGGACTGCTGCGAGATGGTGAAGCAGTCCCCGTATCGTAGGAGTGCCAGGAAGATTCAACGTTCGCATACCTGCTGCAGGTCCCCACCTGCTGAGGCAGAAAAACCTGAAGAAGCAAAAGACAGTTAATAGGGGGAGTTCCTGTTTGCCTAGAGGGGGAAGGATCCCCCAATGAGCGGACAGAAGTTCCCGAGTACAACTCCAAGTCGGCATGTTTCCCTCCTTCCTCTGCACTCGACAGATCGAGTGAAGAGACAGAGAGAGACATGTCTCTTGAAGGGGAAAGAGCAAGATGGGGGAGTTTACGTGGGCGAAAGAAAGAAGACAATGTGTCAGTCATCAAAGGAGTCGAGGGAGAACTCTCCGATGACACTTTGGCAGACTTACACGGCTTCTTCCTACCCTTGTATCTCTCCCGCTGCTCCTCCGACCAAGAGATACAAGTGTCACAGGTATCAGTTCTGTTACATTCCCGCTTTCAGCATCTTGCACAGAGGGCATGAGGGTCAACATCTTCACTGGAGCCCCACACTCCGGGCCACAATCGCCATGTAGATGAGGGGCGAGTAGGCTTGTGTGATTCATGGGCTTGCATATTATCCATACAAACACACAAATATACAAATAATCACAAATATATCCAAAAGAAAAGACAAGAATGAAATTGGAGATCTCACGACAGAAGCGGGCAGAGAGAGAATGTCT
>NC_061105.1:51769863-51815172 GCF_015104395.2 Macrobrachium nipponense | reverse complement strand
ATGCTCTATCCCGATCAGTACCTCTAGAGTCGGAATGGTCACTGGACAACGAGTTTCGTTCCAATGGATTCTTCAGAGAGTTCCAGTCTACAGGTAGATCTCTTCGCATCCCAAGCGAACCACAAACTCCCGTGTTTATGTGGCCCCCAACCTGGACCTCTGGCCTATGCCAACGGACGCCCTGGCTCTAGATTGGAACAACTGGGAGAAGTATGTCTTTCCTCCGGTGAATCTTCTCATGAAAGTGCTAAACAAACTCAGGACATCAAGGGTCAAGTGGCTCTAGTAGCCCCAGACTGGCCGAAGAGCAATTGGTATCCCCTCATCCTGGAACTGGGTCTCCGTCCTCTTCGGATCCCCAATCCCAAGCTCTCCCAGTCAGTACAAACAGACTGTGTTCGCTCCTCAGGGATTCTCAAAACCCTAACTTATGGATTTCATGAAGTTTGCAGCGAAAAGGGATGCGAATATTGACCCTCAGAATATTCTCTTCTTGGAATCAGATAAGAGAGATTCAACTTTGAGACAGTATGATGCTGCTGTCAAAAAGTTAGCAACCTTCCTGAAAGAATCAGATATTAAGATCATGACAATCAATTCAGCTATATCCTTTTTCAGATCCTTATTTGAAAAAGGCTTAGCAGCTAGCACAATTACGACAAACAAGTCAGCCTTGAAAAAGATTTTTCAATTTGGGTTCAACATAGACTTGACAGATTCCTACTTCTCGTCTATTCCCAAGGCCTGTGCTAGACTTAGACCTTCTGTAAGGCCTACGTCAGTATCATGGTTCTTAAACGATGTCCTAAAACTGGCTTCAGAAACCAATAATGACACATGCTCATTTATAATGCTGTTAAGAAAAACCTTATTTTTATTAAGCCTGGCCTCAGGAGCTAGAATTTCAGAACTGTCGGCTTTATCCAGAGATCCGGATCATATTCAGTTCCTTCCCACAGGGGAAGTGCTACTTTCTTTCACCAGAACGTAGCTTTTTAGCTAAGAATGAAGATCCTTTGATGAGGTGGGAAACCATGGAAGGTAATACCCCTTCCACAAGATATATCTCTTTGCCCAGTTTCAACGTTACGAGCCTTTCTATCTAGGACCTCCTCATCCTCATCGGGTCATCTCTTTAGGAGAGAAAAAGGTGGTACTTTATCTATTAAGGCATCAGGCAACAAATCCTGTACTTCATTAAACAAGCCAATCCTGACTCTTTCCCAAAAGCACATGATGTCAGGGCAGTAGCCCACCTCAATTAACTATTTCCAACATATGAACTTCGATGAGTTGAAAAAGTATACTGGATGGAAATACCGACAGTGTTTCAAACGTCATTACTTAAATTAAAGTCCTTGGAAGCCCTGAAATTTTCAGCAGTTGCAGCGGGTAACAATAGTTTCCCCTCCCCTGACTCTGACTAATCCTTAGTAGAAGATTCAGTCCTCCTTTCTACCTGCCTCACCCAACAGTTCGTCTATTCCTGCCTTGTTCATTTACGATCACCTTGTGTCTTAGCTGCTTAAATGATGATATAGTGGGTGTCCCTTATTTTTTTGCTAGGGACACTCACATTTGTGATGATTACTGATCTCGTGGATGTCATCTCCTTATTTTTATGCTAGGAGATACATCTTCTGATAATGGTTACGGGGTTTTGTATATTAAGTCATATACATTCTTTTATATTTTGTTATTGTTGAGTTTGTTTTATTCAAGTTTGTATATTAATTGCTTTAAATGGTTTTGATACATAAGCTTTACACAGATACCATTGTTGTACATATATGATATTTCTCCGTATATTGTATATTACCTTAAGTTAAGAAATATTATTAGCATTAAGTATAATTAAGTAATATTTCTATTTGTATCACTGTGTATATGTATCTTTATTAGCAATTATATTGATTTATTTTTATTTTATCTTTTATCTGAGACCCTTATATTCTGTTGAATTTCTTTACAATCTTGTCTATTTCTCTGGTACGATTTCGCGCAGCGACACGAGCTGAGCCCAGAAAAGGGATTTTGACATAAGGAAAAATCTATTTCTGGGCGATTGGCTCTTGTCGCCAGCGAACTCCCGCCCTACCCATCCCATCGCCAAGATTGTCTGCTAACTTCAGGATGGCCACCAGAGGCGCAGGCAGTTCGGCAGCATTGGGATGGAGTAGTAGTAGTAGGTGCTGCCCACTCTGTGGGTCGGCTCCCCTTTTGGGGGATTTTGTAGTGGGAGAATTCTATTGGCATTTGGCTCGTGGTAGTGGTCTCACTCGCCATAGTGTTCATACCGACACTCTCTGGGAGGGTGAGCGAGTCAGTTATACTGACCTTTTTCTTTATTTATTTATTCTCTGGTATGTGTTAGTACATTTACCCTAGAAATAATAGATTAAAGGATATTTCGCTGGCGACACGAGCCAATCGCCCAGAAATGATTTTTCCTTACGTCAAAATCCCTTAATTAAACATTGTTTTCAAGGAATGTTAATGCCTTGATGTATTATTTATCGGCTGTAGGAGACGAAATGACAACACCCCAGTGCAGTACGATAAGTTGAGTCAAGACTCGAGCGGCAGCAAAGCCAACTTCAAAATCCTTGGTATGCTGTCACGAAGCTAAAGTTGAGAATAAAATTAGAAATCGTGGACCCATTGGTATATATTTTCCTTACTTTGCAAAATAATTATCTTAAACACGTTGAATAAGTCTACTCAATTCTAATGTAATTTATTTCAAGTATAGCACCTTTGAAAGGAAATGTTATTTATTGTTAAGTAAATAATCTGGCACTTGCATATGGCAATATTTCCATAACGAACAATGAATTAAGAAACTACGCCAATTCTTTGTTGGCTGTCTGTACACTCGGCAAAGAAAGTTAAGATACAGTTTTTGTAAATCTTCGGACATATATTGTTCAATAATGCTACACCTGGCAACTCTTGAAAGGGAGCGGAGTTTTAAAATCATAGCGTTTGCTTTCTAGATTTCCATTAACTTTACACCATAAAGATTTTGTAGAGGTCCTATATTCATTTATACTTGAATGTAGAAACATGCTCTATATTATTCGTTAATTTTGGTTTGGTAACGTCAGTTCAGGGTAGAATATCAATCACCCTTTTTTAAAACCTACTGTGAAACCTTATTTATAAGTAATGTTTGCCACTAAACTGACATAAAATTCATACGTAATTAAAGACAGATCTTAAACAATGAGAGAAAGTGTTTTAAAATTTGGACAATACTTGTGGTAATTGTGAGGAACAATAAAGTAAAGAATGAAATATTATGACGATAGAGAGAGAACGCGCACGTATAGGCCTGTCGATAGAGATACTTAATTCATTATATTTACTTTGAGAGATTAAGTGATACTATTTTTTCAAATGTTTCAAAAGTGGAGAGAGAGAGCGCAAGCATAGATATACTTAATTCATTATATTTACTTTGTGAGAATGAGTGATAATATTTTTCAAATGTGTTATAAAAGTTGGGAGAGAGAGAGAGAGAGAGCTAGCAAAATCTGCTTACGTGAAAGCTTAGGCCTATTTATAACTACTTAATTTCATTATATTTTCTTTGGGAGATTGAGTGATAATATATATTTTTGAAGTATGTTTTAGAAGTGGAGAGAGAGAGAGAGAATTATAGTATTGGTGACGACGGACTTGTGACGGGGGAAAGGTAGAAGAAAATATAATGAATTAAGTATCTCTATTGATAGGCCTATGCTTGCGCGATATGATATGACTGCCAAGATCGTGCTGCACTATGCTAGATAAAATTTGAAGGATCATAATATTCAATTCAATTCTCTAAGAAATTCATACCCTAATCTTTCATTCGAAAGTTGCCGTAGCATTCAAAGATTGTAAAAAGATGTGGAAAATTTTAGACATAGGCTCTCTTGATATAGTCTGTACTTTTGAAAATCGGGTTTCATCCACAAATCATTCACAAAAAAAGCTGTGTAAAGTAAAAATATTTATTACCACAAATAACTCAATATGTATTGAACAGGCAAAAAAATTTTATATCCTGCAAAAAATGCTGATGTGTTGAGAGATCTTTCAGCCTCGCGGCAAAGAAATGCAGTCGTATAGGGCTGTAGGCTACTACGAACTGCTTTGTAATGGGAGCATATAGCCAGAAAATCTTTGAGCTGACATGCTACTTTAACCTTGATAAAGATTTATGTTTAAAGACAGCAGCTTTGTAAACAGCAACTAGCATTCGATCCATGTCAACGTCAAAGTAATCAAAGTGTGAAATCCATTAGGTAAGCCAGTATCCAGTGACTTGCGCTTTCCCGCTCGAAGTTCTAGGGCTCCTCCTCACATCATAGAAAACGCTCTTGCGGATGCAACTAGATTTGCTCAACCTACCTTAGCCGTCGCAACATTGACTGCCATTGACGTCAGCTAACTTTAATCGCTTTGGAATACAAACATGAGTTTGTAGAAACTAAAATAATTACATTCACCACTTACGATGATGCAATAGTATCCCCGTTCATGAAGCAAAACGAGTAAATATTGTTGTCATGATACATAGTACAACACTCAGAAATTCACATTCTATCGAATCGACCAGATCTCTATGAATGAATCCGTCTGAGAAATTCCAATTACTTCGGACATATATCGCATTTTTAAGTATCTGAATGGTTTTGTTTTGAAGTTTTAACTTATATGATGTAATTTGCAGTGTATTTTCATATTCTTGAGTAAATTTAGCGATATGTCTTCTCAGTAAAAACAAATGGGAAATTCAATGAACAAAAGCTAATGAAAACTGTATCTTCACTTTTCTTGTTGAGTATACATATACTACATATATTTTTAAGGCTAATGTTCTAAAATAAGTTTGAAACTGTCTTAAATTTAGTTTAAGGTGATAGTTGAAGACATATTTGGTGTTTGAACTAAAGTAGGCAGTTATAAACATTGGAATAGTAGTCTTGGGTGGGTTAACTATTAAAGTAGGCAGTTTTAAGCAATTTTTGAGGGGGTACCAGGAAAAACACAGGTATTTATTTATCACGGGGGGGTTCTGGGCCCTATCCCCCGTGATTATCGATGCCCTACTGTATAACATGTACATATTGAAAGATATTTTAAAGTGATTTTGTATACAACATTCTAGTAAACTGTATGATGGTTAGTTTACATCTGCACACGCCACTAGTTGGCGACATATCTTTGGTAATTTTTCCTAAGTTTCTGATAACAGACATAATTTGGCTTATTTTTAACATTTTATTAATTTGCTTTGGTTATGAGGCTTGATTTTCAATGTTTTATTATTAGCATCAATATTTGTGCCTACCCCTTACAATACATACTATGATACTATGTATCTAGCCTATCCTATGGCGCACAGTCAACCATCGGTAACATGCCACATTGGACGTACATAGGTCAGTAATTTTGATACAGTATATATTTAAAAATGAAGATATATTTAAAAATGAAGAAAGTGCATTTAATATGGTGTTATTTAACACTGAACTTATTTAATAGTAATTTACGCGTAATGTTTTGCATAAAGAGGCAAGACTAGGGTAATAACTGGTGGTCAAGAATGGATTAATTGATTTTCAGTTATTTCTTATGGGAAAAATTAATTCAGATTTCAACTAAATCACATCTCGTTGCTCCTTCTGGAACAGATTAGCATCAACGACTGGGGCTCTAATGTAATATTAATTAATGTAAACACAGCAAATTATCAATTCTTTCAAGAAAATATAGTGAATCAGTAAGATTTTAGCTAAATACGTAAATGTTTTCCCTCGTCTTTCTCTTAGTGTTCTCGATTGAAGTGGGGGTGCAGCTACCTGTCAGGGATGTCAAATATCTTGACATTACTGACCACAAGGGTAGAAAGTGTTAACCTCTTTGTGGTCAAAAATATGATGTTGCCCATTCAGTACTCTCTCTCTCTCTCTCTCTCTCTTCTCTCTCTCTCTTCTCTCTCTCTCTCTCTCTCTCTCTCTGTTACTGGCTGGAAGGGTTAGAAATAGCATTCACACAGCAGAGTATAATTAAAGGATATGTTAACTCAATGCTGATTGGCTTGTAGTATAACATCGCAGGTCAAAATAACCTCACAGTGCGGCCTCGTTATACAAGACGTAGCACAAACATTGGTGGCAGCTTACCGGGTAGACGACAACGGAAGACAACATAGCTGGCTGCCCGGAATCGGACTAAACCACATCATCCGAAGACTGACGAAATGTAACATATCAGAAGTCAACGAAGGTGAGAGAATCTTCAAGCAACTTCGAATCTCTTATCATAACATAAGAAACGTCTCTCATTAATAATCATTCGAGAGGGTGTACCATCATTACTGAGCGTCTCCAGCACTTCAAGAAACAAACCGGACGTGTTTGCAGCATCGGATCACCATGAATAAGGCAATGGGAAACGAATCATTTAACAAACAAACACCGCACGAGCAATACGCGAACTAAGAATTCAGGTCACTGCGGAAAACCAACATCGAAAACCAAGGCTGTGACGTCACCTAAACAGCAAGATCTTCCTCTTATATACCAAAGCTAAGTACAATTCTTTATTCATTCTGGTGTGTGACTTTGAGTGTTCTCCTTACACAAGATCGATCGTCCATTATTCCTGGGAGCGAGTTATACGTTATTCTTAATCTTCCTTTCTTGCAGGAATCTATCTTCAACTTGGATTCTCGCCCAGCAGGCCTTTTCATCTTTGTTGCTAATTTCTTTTTTCTTCCAGAAGTTCTCCAGAAATATCCTTATCATATTATCTGTTTTAATCTTATCATTTTGGTGGACTCTGTTATTTTCTGTAAAACACTTTTTCTTATCTTATATTGAATATGCGTTTATGCAGTGGACATTTGTATCTATACAGTTATATTGGTTAGACCACTAAGAACCGTATTGGTCAGAAAAAACACAAATACAAGGGGAACACCTACACACTCAAAAACCTGCAAGTTACATTAACTTGGTTCAGGACAATAATTTTTCCTCTTCAAGGTCCTGGAGGCAAATTTAGCTTGGAATTCTTTGAGTTATACGCTTAATTTCATCTCTATGACTCAACTTAAATTTAAACAACAAACTTACTATTGCCCGACAGTACGGAGCTAGACGTATATATAAACAAATTAAAAAACATATGTCTAAGTGCATGGATCTGGACCCCTTGCTTACTCGAGTTTTTGCAAAGAATGAAAGTAAACCACAGTAAGTAAATATTGTCAATAATAACGCACCAGGGGTAACTTGTTTTAATTGTAAGCGTGCAGGGCACTTGATTGCAGACTGCTGAACGCGTTATTGTTCAATTCATAACAGCTCCAGTCATTCTTACAATCGCTGCTTCTCTCGTAACCAACAGCAACATAATGCTAAAACCACACAACCTGTTGCCAATGATAATAAGAAAAATCCTCATTACTATAAGAAGAAACAGGCAAACAGTAACGCTGTTCAAAATCACAAACAAACAAATCGAGGTTCAGGAAATTCTGTTCCCGGGCCGTCGTACCCAAACTCACAGAGTCAGTCAAATTTTTCGAGTGTGCAAAGCAAACCAAATACCACGTAATTAACTCCAGCGGGGGAGAGAATGATGTTGGGTCATTTGTATCAACATCTTTTGAATCAAATAACAAATTTAACCATCTACAAGATCTATGCGAGACCCAGAATTTTCCTATGAACCACACGACCGAATCTAAAAAACCAGTGCAGGTTCCCGTAGACCTCCACCATATACATGCTATAATCAGTAAAGATGAATTACGTCCTACATTGCATGCCGTAAATTTAGAGCACCGACCCTTCACATTGTTTTTTGATTCTGGTAGTCCACGTAATATCATGGATTTGCGGACTCATCACACGTTGTTTTCGAACTTCCCTATTGAGAAGTCCGGAGTACAGCTCTCGGGTATTGGAAATAATGAATTAAGTGTAGTAGGATTAACTCATATTCAGTACAAGGTGGGCAAGCGCACGCTTACCGATACCTTTATAGTTGTACAAAACATTGATATGTATCCAGCTGTAATTATAGGATACCCGTCTCTGGACATTCAAAACATTATCTTAGCCCCTGCCAAACACGGCGTGTATATCAAAGGAAAATTCTATAAATCTTCTAACACCTTAAAATCAGTTTTGGACAAAAAAAAAAAAAAAAAAAAAAAAAAAGAAGACAAACAATCAAACAGTAACTTACATCGAGGAATCAATCACTTGTCTCTTGAATCATGACACTGTTCAAGCGACCCAACAGAATTCTCGCACACCCGTAATAGCAGCTTGCCCGCAAACTCTCGAGCCGAACATACCTTCAAATATATTAGTGTGTGTAAAGAAGACTTTGCCGGGATCTGAAATGTTAATCCTTTCCAACACTCTGAAAATTAACGACTGTCCGTAACACAAGCACTATACACTGTTGATTAACAGCAACAAGTTAACATTGAAGTCTGTAACCATTTGAATACCAAATCTAGTGATCCACAAAAATCAACATATCGTGGATGTGGAAGTTTATAAGTATCACATTTTTACCGTTGCTGAAATTAATCATGCTCAATCAGTTGTGGATGAATCCCTCTTACAATCTATCAAAAGTAAAATCAATAAAGACATTCAAGAAGAGGAGATTCAGCAGAGATTTTTTAATCTTTTAACTAAATATCACGATGTTTTCTCCACTACCGAGGGATCTTTGGGAAAAAACGGATGTCATTGAACATCAAATACGGCTAAAAGACAAGCATAAAGTCATCTATGTACCTTCGTACCGACTCCCTATGGAAATTCCAGAATGATTAATTAAGATGAAGTAGGTAAAATGTTAGAAGAAGGAGTCATTAGGAAATCGAACAGCCCTTATAATTTCCCCTTAATCGTCGCACCGAAAAAAGATCGAACCTGGCGTATCTGCGTAGATTTCAGTCGCTTAAATGAGGAAACGATTCCCGATCGATTCCCAGTGCCATGTACTGACGATATTTTATCCTTTTTAGGACAGAACAAATATTTCACCAGTTTGGACTTACTTAAAGGCTTTCACCATATACCTTTAGAAAAAGAGAGTATCCCATACACCGCCTTCAGCACAGCCAGGGGACATTATGAATTTTTACGTATGCCTTTTGGTTTACGTTGCCCCCCAATTACATTCACCAGAATGATTAATATAGTGTTCAGAGACTTGTTAGGGGATACCCTACATGCCTATATGGACGACCTTGTAATCTTTTCCAATACCTTAGAAGAACATTTACGTAAACTAGAGCTAGTGCTACAGAGACTAAGGCAACATAATTTAAGAGTAAAGATAACTAAGTGAGAATTTTTCAAAACCGAACTAGTCTATTTAGGTTTTATGATGTCTAGTCAAGGTCTCAAGGTAACTTTCTGATACCTACTAACGTCAAGGGGATACAGCAATTTTTAGGCTGTAGTGGGTATTACCGCCGTTTTATACGCAACTACTCAATTATAGCCGCTCCTCTAACCAATCTTACGAAGGGCGCAGATTTTATATGGTCTGAAAAGCATCAACAGGCGTTCGATACCTTGAAAGAGGAATTATGCAGTTCACCTATCTTAAAATTCCCTGACTTCAGTAAGGAATTCTTTATTGCAACTTACGTCTCAGACCAAGGGGTAGGAGGGGTACTGCTTCAGCAATATGACACAGTTCTTCCCTATAGCTTTTTATTCACTTAAACTGGGACCTTCTGAAAGTAAATATGCAGTAATAGACAAGGAAGGGCTAGCTATTGTTAACTCACTAGTAGATTTTTTAAAGTTCATAATATACGGCTATCCTGTCAAGGTTCTTACTGACCATAAGCCCCTCACCGACTTCTTTAAAGGCTTTAGTCACAGTCCCAAAAGAACTCGGTGGCATATGATCATTCAAGTCTCTGGCGCAAGGATAGGATATCTACCTGGGAAAGCAAATATCATTGCTGACGCATTATCACGCAACCCCGTGCCATCTTGTATGGAGCCATTAGCTGAACTAGTAGATATATCAACATCCGTGCCTATTGTTAAAACTGTATCTGAACAGGAAGACCCGGGTTGGAGCGCTGAACTAGTACAGACTGAACAAAGAAAAGATCAGCAGTTAAAGAAAATAATAGATGCTTTGAATGGGAATCCTAAAGAAAAGGAATATGTAAAGTATACGCAGCAGAATTATATAATTAAGGATAATATTCTGTGTAGGTCCGTGACAAGGAAAACCCGCAGCACCCCGCAGGTGACTAAAGACCAGGTCTAGGTTCCAATCTCGCTTATACCAATCATCTTAAACTGGTTGCATTCCAATCCATTACATGGTCATCCAGGGTTCTCTATCATATCACAGAAAGCCAAGTCCCTATTTTATTGGCATACGATGCTTACAGATATAAAAAAACACATAGCTAATTGTCGCACTTGTCATGAAAACAAAGGGCACACTAAGACACCTGTCAGCTTGGGTACCTATCCCATGCCCAACAAACCCTTTGAAAGAGTGCACTTAGATTTATTAACTGGGTTTTACGAGTCTGACCGAGGAAATAAGCACCTCTTAGTGTTAATAGATGCCTTGACTCGATATACAGAATTGATAGCACTAAAAAGGGATTTTGAGGAAGGAAAAATCTATTTCTGGGCAAGGGTCCGTGTCGCCCAGTGAAATAATCCCTTAAGTTCATTATTTCTAGGTAAATGATACTAACATTACCAGAGAAAAAATAAAAATAGGGGGATGTCAGAGTATCTGACTCGCTCACCCTAAATAAAAAGAGGGTGTCGGTATGGTACTGGGGCGAGTGAGACCACTACCACGGACCTCTTGTCATTTAGAATTCTCCTTCATCAAAATCCCCCTCCCGAGAGAGCTGGTACACAGCCGGCGCCAGTAACTACTACTACAGACTCTCCCACGCCGACAGCAGCACCTCTCGTGGCCATCCTTGAAGTTAGAGACCAATCTTGGGCGCAAGGGTGGGAGATAAACAGGGGGGGATTTCACTGGGTGACACAGACCCTTGCCCAGAAATAGATTTTTCCTTAGTCAAAATCCCTTTTCTGGGCTCAGTCCGTGTCGCTTCGTGAAATAGTACCAGAGAATTAGCACAAGATTGGAAAGAAACAAAATAAGGTCACAAGAAAACGAAAAGAAAACAAAATAGTTATACGTAATCTAGTTTGAAATATTTACAGAGTTATCATACTTAAACTTAGTACAATTTAACATGTGTTAGCCTTAAAATATATAACATGACTTAAAATTACACTTAGGCTAACTTATGATAACTTAAAACTAGATTGTACTGAACATTAGTATATACAAGTGAGACTCTCTAGCATAAAAATAAGAGAGGATAACTCACAATAGTCCTTAAAACTATTATTAAACATTCATAATATATATAAGTGAGTCTCCCTAGCATAAAAATAAGGGAGAACATCACCAAACATTCACAATCAGCAATAATATTTACAAATGTGAGTGCCCCTAGCAAAAAAATAAGGGACACGTCACAAAATCTAGCCTTTCTAGGCAGCTAAGGCTCAAGACAGTATTGAGCTTGATGGTAGGGTTAGGGGAAATATTAGTGAGGCAGGTAGATAGGAGATCTGGATCTTCGACTACAACTACTAGACAGTGTCAGGAGAAACTATGTTTCCCGCTGCCACTGCCGGAAATTTAAGAGATTCCAAGGATTTCAAGTAGTGACGTTTGAAAACTGTCGGCGATTTACAGCCAGTGTACTTTTTTAAATCATCAAAATTCATATGCTGGAAGTAATTAATAGAGGTGGCTACTGCCCTGATGTCATGGGCTCTAGGGAATGAATCAGGATTAGTTTGTTTAATAAAGTACAGGATTTGTTGTCTGATCCCTTTAATGGAAATAGTGCCACCTTTTTCCCTTATAAAGAGGGGGCCTGAGGATCTAGATGATGTCCTGGACAGATAAGCTCGTAAGGTCGTCACCGGACATAGAGAAGGGTCTTGGGGAAGAGGGAGGACCTTCCAAGGGGCCCATCTCATTAAGGGATCCTCATTTTTTGCCAAAAAACTACGATCTGGAGATAATAGGACTTCTCCTGAAGGGAGAAATTCTACATGTCCAGAGGCTCTGGAAAGGGCCGACAGTTCTGATATTCTGGCTCCTGAGGCCAGGCTTAATAAGAATAATGTCTTCCTTAATATCATCATATAATTGCATGAATCATTGTCAGTATCTGAAGCCAGTTTGAGAAACGTCATTCAAGAACATGAAATTGAACTAGGCCTTTCTGAAGGTCTGAGCCTACACAAGCTTTAGGAATAGACGAAAAGTAAGAGTCTGTTAAGTCTATCTTAAAGCCAAACTGGAAGATTTTCTTTAAAGCTGACTTATTGGTGGTAATAGTACTAGCTGCTAGACCTTTTTCAAACAGGGATCTGAAAAAGGATATAGCTAAATTAACTGTCATGGTTCAAGCGTCTGTTTCCTTCAGGAAACTTGCCAGTTTTTTAACTGCTGCATCATACTGGCGCAAAGTTGATTCCCTTTTATCAGATTCTAAGAAAAGGATATTCTGGGGATCAATATTTGCATCTCTCTTAGCCGCGAACTTCATGAAGTCCATAAAGTTAGGGTTTTGAGAATTCCTGAGGAAGCAAACACAGTCCTCATTTGTACTGACTGAGACAGTTTGGGATTGGGAATCCGTTGAGGCTGGAGACCCAATTCCAGGAGGAGAGGATACCAATTGCTCTTGGGCCAATCCGGGGCTACTAGAGCTACTTGTCCCTTGAATGACCTGAGTTTGTTCAGGACTTTCAATAGAAGATTCACTGGAGGAAAAATGTATATCTTTCTCCATTGATTCCAATCTATGGACATGGCATCTGTGGCATAGGCCAGAGGGTCCAGGTTGGGGGCCACATAGCAAGGGAGCTTGTGGTTGGATTGAGACGCGAAAAGATCCACCTGGAGGCCTGGGACCTTTTGGCATACCCACTGGAATGAACGCCTGTCCAGGGACCACTCCGATTCTAGAGGAACTGAGCGAGACAGAGCATCCGCTATCACATTCCTTACTCCCGCCAGATGAGTGGAGGATAGATGCCATTTGTACTTGGTTGCTAGGGAGAAAATGGCTATCATGACATGGTTCACATGCCTTGACTTGGATCCTCCTCTGTTGATGCAGTGTACCACTACTGCGCTGTTCAACACTAGTTTGATATGGGAATTCTTGGCTGGTAGAAGCCTTTTCAGAGTGAGGAATACTGCCATGGCTTCCAATACGTTTATGTGAAGCCGGCGGAACTGAGGCGACCAAGTCCCTTGAACTTTCCTGAATTGGGAGTATCCTCCCCACCCGCTTAGAGAGGCGTTCGTGTGGATAACCAACGCCGGAGGGGGGAATTGGAGAGGAACTGATTTGGACAGATTTTTGGACTCCGCCCATGGGCGGAGACGTTTGCGAAGAATCGGCGGGATTACTGACAACTTGTCTCGAGATTTGACATTTGCTCTTGAGCGCCAAACTCGGTTTATATCCTTCAACTTTGCTTTCAGCAGAATGTCTGTGACCAACGCAAACTGGAGGGAACCTAGGATCCTTTCCTGGTTTCTCCTAGGTTCCTTTCCTGGTTTCTCCTTGATGTTTGTTTGCATTTGAGGAAGTCTTATTGATTTGGCTATTTCCTTCCTTTTGACCAATGGAATTGACAGAGTGTGGGAGTTCAGGTCCCACTGAATGCCGAGCCACTGAAAACGAGACTCTGGCATCAGCCTGGATTTGGTCTTGTTTATTTGGAACCCCAGATGTTCCAGAAACTGAATTACTTTGTTCGTGGCTTTGAGGCATTCCTCGACGGTTGTTGCCCAAATGAGCCAATCGTCTAAGTACGCTACTACCATTATCCCTTGTGATCTCAATTGTTGGACTACTGATTCTGCTATTTTCGTGAACACCCTGGGAGCTACGTTCAGCCCGAAGGGCATCACTTTGAAAGAGAATGCCTGGTCTCCCAACCTGAAGCCTAGATATGGGCGGAAGTGTCTCGCGACTGGGATATGATAGTATGCGTCTGTAAGATCGATAGAGGTGGTGACGGCCCCACGGGGAAGTAAGGTCCACACCTGCGAGATAGTCAGCATTTTGAACTTGTCGCAACGAATGAATAAGTTTAGACGGGACAAGTCTAAGATTATTCTTAGTTTTGTTGAGCCTTTCTTTGGCACGCTGAACAAGCGTCCTTGAAACTTTAAATGTTTGACTCTTGATACTACTCCTTTCTGAAGGAGCTCTTGCGCATACTCTGTCAATTCCTTTGTTGGTACTTGAAGGAATGTTTTGGATGGAGGGGGACCTTTGATCCAACTCCATCCCAGCCCTTTGGACACAATGCTTTGTGCCCAATTGCTGAATCCCCATCTGTGTCGGAAGAGGAACAGCCTCCCTCCTACCTGAGGGTTCTCACTGAGTTTGGGCAGGACGTGCTCCACGCCCTCCACCTGTTGGGTGTCCTTCCACCACCCCTCTGGCGAAATGCACCCCTAGCTCTACTTCCCCTTCCAAATCTGTTGAAGGCTTGGAATGCCTGTCCTTCAAAAACAGGATTAAAGGCTGGGGAAACGGCGTAGGAGGTCGAGGGCTGGTTCTGGGACGTCAGCAGGAGGATGGGCTGGTTCTGATTTTTCGAGGTGGACGGTTGAACCATTTGTGAAACCGGGACCGCCTGGACAACCTGTTGTTGCCGAGAAGCCTGGAAAGGTGTGAACTTCCTAGGCTTCTTCAGTTTTTTCGCACTTGAGGGGGTACTTTCTGGCTTCCTCTTGCCAGTAAGTCTAGCGGACCTTAACCTCTTCATTACCGAAAGTTTGTTTGGAGGTAGGTGGGTACCACCATTCAAGTCTACTACACCGCACCGGGTGCATAAAGGTGGTATGCGTAGTACCACCAAAACTCCTCTTTTCAGATAGGGACTTCCACTCATTCTGTAATTTCGGTTTGAAGAGTTTGGAGCAAAATAAACAGTATGACACGATGCCAGACGTATGATGAACCCAAAAAAATATTATTATTGCTTATAGTAGTGTGTAGGTGACAGATGAACTGCGTCTCAACAAAAATCACCAAAACCGTACAAGCGTAAACATGTAAATAACTTCTACCCAAGTAAAAAACCAGTTGTATCATCATTTACTGTATTTATTTATTTATTCACATTACAGTTTTACAAATAAAAGATATGAACACCAGATAAATGAAGGTAGAAATAAAGCCTATAGTAACTTTATATATATAAAAAAACCAAACCAGAGAAAAAGCGATTTTTTCTGAGGACAAGAAACTTGAAAAATTAGTTTAGATACCCCTGATGCCCTTAAAGTTGTTTTCTGTGATGAAAACTAATCTTGAAAGAAAACGTAGAAATGACATTGACCAATTTTTGAAAGATATACTATAAAATTTGCGATTTCCATATTTATTGGCGGGGCTTTCGCTTTAGTTTTTGCTCTTTTTTTTTGTTATTACGTGCTTATTTACGGTTCTATTTTGATAATACTTTATGTGCATGTTCCAGGTGCGATATACCAACATTCTGTAAGACCGAATTTCTATTCAAGACCGTAGTTTTCTCACCGACCACCAGTGTCACCTTGTACAAGGACACTGAGTTTCACATTTTTTTTCATAAAACAAATTTATTTTTCCTGTAGGATGATAAAACTAAGCAGAGAACTATGCGTTATTATAGTGCTAATAATACCTGATAATTTCATTAGCCTGTCTTGATTAGTGTATTTTTGGCAAATATTTTTACGATCGGCACCCCTCCAAACTTGAGTCACTACCGAGAGATTCAGTTCGGCAGCAAACGCAATGTTTTTTACATTCTGCTCACCCACCCGGTAAAGAAGGGGTTAAGGCTCTGATTGAACCTGGTCGCTTCGTGCTGAACCTTATTTACCACTGATTCGGGAAAGAGGTCATCAGCTCCCCAGATGGGTGACGCGAGCAATTTGTTCGGCTCGTGTCTTATTGCGGCTTCCTGCAGGACGTGCTTCCTGCAGTTACGCCTAGCTACCACAAAGTCGTACAGGTCGGACTGTACGGTTTGTGTTTGAGCCTTTGCTAAGAGTTTGACCAGAGGCTCCGTACCATAGGTAATGGTGGCAACCTCTGTCCTAGCGTCGAACTCCACTTGGATCAGGTTATCCGGTAGCCTTGGTAGTCGCTCCCCGAACTACTCTACAGCGCAGTCCGGTTTGAGCTTCCCGACAGTGAAGGAAGCTGGAAGATCGGCCCAGAAATCCTCAGAACCTGGGAAGAGCGGAGATGTTGGATCCGACTCTCTCAGCTGGGGAAGAGGCTCGTCTTTCATGGCAGCCTGAATCGTCACCTCTGCCAACTTTGTGGTAAAGGGGAGCAGTGTCTCCTCCTCCGACACAAAGATGGTGAATGGGCTTTTGAAAGCCTGAAGTTTGGTGTCCACACAGTCCCATTCTTCAAGGCATCTAACCCATTCTCTCTGGGCCTGCTCCCGACTGTAGATGACAGTCTCCTTCGGGATTTTATCTTCTCTCCTCAAAGCCGTCTCCATCAATCGAGTGTAACCCATGAAAGGTGGTTGGAGATTGGCGGTGTGGAACTCGAAGTCCTCAATTCTTCGAGTTCCGCAATCAGGAATAGAGATCATTCCATCCTTGAAGGGGGCAAAGGCTGCGACCCTCCAAGGATTGCTCATGGTGAAGGGAGGGAGAGTGTTATAGTGTGGCATAGGTGCCACTCCGGCGGCTGCCAGAGGAAGAACTGCTGGGGGATTATCCCTAAGGCCCGCCAGCAAGTTATCCTGGTTTGTCAGTCGCTCCGATATGTTTTGGATTGACTGACCGGATTCTGCGAACGAGGTGGAGATACGAGCAAGCATCTGATTACCCCTGCGGTGAAAGCTTCAGGATAGAAGGGACTAGAGTCCCTGACCGATGCAGGGGTCTTCGGACGTGCTCCGGTGGACGTCGAAGGCACTGGCTCAGAGGGAGCACGGGCCTTCTCCTTAGAGGACTTACCTCTAGACCCTTTCGAATGTGAAGTCGAGAACGACTTCGATTTCTCTGCTCCGGGATGGTGAGCCGGAGACTTATGAGTAGATGAGGATGAAGTCTTCTTAGAAGACGTCCTCTCAAGGGTCTTCTGCTCCCGTTTCCCTTTCACTTTAGGGACAACTGAAGCTGATGGCGTCCTGGCCGGAATGTCCGACTCGGAAAAGCCTTGAAACGAGGAAGAAGAAGGAACAGGGGACGAAGATCCAGATGCGCCCAAGGGAAGCCCTTGAGCTCCCAACAAACCTACCTCAACCAATAACTCACCTTCCCCTACCGTCATAGGTTCCACATTTAAATCCAGGGTAGCAACGTCCTCGACGATCTCCGGGGCCCCCTCCTCCGCCATAGCCTGCGCCACCTGTTGCTGGATAGCAGCGATGCACGGAGCTGCCGCTGCTGGGTCGACATACCCAGTCGACTTGCCGCCTGGGAAGATGCGGACAGCCATACTCTTGTCCAAAATGTATGGCTGCCCCTTGGAGACGTTCTTCCCGAAGCCTCCTACCCAGGCCTTCAAGGTAGCCAACGTGGCGTCCTTCACGGCGGTAGCCTGAAATAAAGGGTCATTGTAGTCCTTACAATGAAGCCCCGAAGATATGTCATTAGCACTTATGACTAAGTCATACTAATATATCTAACATATGCTTTTCTGACAGTATATACCAAGAACAGAGACCATACCTTATGCCGGTATATACTTACTCCGGCAGAAAACTGTTCCACCATATCGTAGCAGATGGAGCAGGCTTCATGATGCCACAAAATCAAGTCGTTGTGGCGGACAGCGCAGGGAGCGTGGGTCCGGCAGACCTCGTGACCGCATGGGTCCTGCAGGATGGCGTTGCACCCCCCCTCTTGACAGTTGGTAGCCTGTAAGTGAACAGATACATAAGTATCAGCAGTTACTAACAGGGCTAACCTGTTAAGAGATATGAAGCTCCGCTGCATGCCGGAGTGAAAAATATACTGGGCATAATCCTCTCCTGTACTCCATAGGACATGGTAAACTGGTCTAAAAACTCCGGTACACCAGAGCGAAGATTTCCGTCGAACCAGTTATCTGCTCATATACTGATAGTACACCGAAGTGAGGGTACAATCACAGTGGAGAACACGAGAAGATTACCCATAGAAGACTTAAAATAAAACAAAACAGCATAAATAAATAGTAAACAAGGCAAGCGAAGTGTAGCTCCGCCGTAAAACCCTTTTGCAAGCCGACGGAGAACCCAGATGGTGAGCGGGTGCTCCGCCAGACAAGCGGAAGAGACAACAGAGATATAATCATAAGACAAGAATACAGGGGAAGCATGTCAAGGCTGCTCCGCTACTCCCCCCAAGGAGCTGGCGGCCAGCGAGTCCGCTGAGTAACGGATGGGGAGGATAGAGGAGAGCTACACAGAGAGCACCAGAGAGGACCCAATGCGAGCTGGTGGGGTGGCCAACCCAACCTGAATGCACGAGGCACCCCCCCGAACCTCATAAAGAACGGTAACATACCCAGACTCCGAACCCACTTAGCCCGTAACTCCCGTACCCTCCCTGGGAAGGGAGGAGGAGGGGAGGGGTGCTCAGGTGGTTGCCATAGCAACCGTGAGCGAGCGAGGACTATCTCCCCCCCGCGTGGGGAGGGAGGAAGATGGGGGGGGGTACCGAGCTGGAGGACAGAGGAGATCAGCTGGCCCGTCGCGATGATCGTAGATGGACCACGAGGCGAACAGGACAGACAAGACGTAGCCTAGGCTAGTGCGAACCGCCTCATACATGCAACCCCATAATAAATACATCATAATGAAATTGAAAGGAAGGAAATCACGAGTGAGAGAAAGAGATGGGTCGTCCAGGAGAAGTTAGGCTAGCCTACCCGAAGGTAGACAGACCAACAACTCGGGAGCTGGCCTCTGCCGATACGTAAAACGGAGGGCGACGGCCTGGGTGGCTGGACTAAAGAAAGTGGGAATATATATTGGTTATATAAAACCCACTCGCCTAACAGACCTAGACAAAGGTACATGCATGCATGAACACTGAGCTAAGACACTGAGGCATAGGATTTCCGAATAGTACGATGTAAAACAATAAAAATGAATAGTAGCACATTTCGCACCACACTTAAAATATAATATAACATAGGCATATACACTGCACAGAATAGCCACTACGGTATGGAAGACCGAAGGAGCTAAACGCAAACACGAGGCGAGCCGGCATGGCAAGCCCGAGACCAGACAAGGAAGGGCCGTTAATGAACCTAAAAAACGGTTAAAACGGATCCTGACTGGCTAAAAATATGTGTAACTTATCGGCAGTACTTAACTTAGCTGCGGCGATAGCTTGGAACTCCATTGCAAAGGATAAATCCAAATTAGCACACAAAAACACAGAGCAAGGAAAAACATGTGCGTGTGGAATGTCGCTAACGAAAAGGATGGCCACAAGAGGCGCTGCTGTCGGCGTGGGAGAGTCTGTAGTAGTAGTTACTGGCGCTGGCTGTGTACCAGCTCTCTCAGGAGGGGGATTTTGATGAAGGAGAATTCTAAATGACAAGAGGTCTGTGGTAGTGGTCTCACTCGCCCCAGTACCATACCGACACCCTCTTTTTATTTAGGGTGAGCGAGTCAGATACTCTGACATCCCCCTATTTTTATTTTTTCTCTGGTAATGTTAGTATCATTTACCTAGAAATAATGAACTTAAGGGATTATTTCAATGGGCGACACAGACTGAGCCCAGAAAACTAAAACTGCAATTGAATGTGCTAGGAAATTTTATGAGTGCTACATTTGTAAACATGGAATTCCACACATGATAATCTCTGACTCGGGTGGAGAATTCAATAATCATTTCCTTAACTCGTGTGAATTCCTTTCCATTAAGAAAATCAATACCATGATTTATCACCCAGAGTCGAATGGATTAGTTGAGAGGGTAAATAGGAAGGTGTTAAACGTATTACGAGTTACACTCGGGGGAATGGATCCCAACTGGGATATTGCCATACCTGCGGTTCTAAGTACCTTTAACCATTCATATCATGTGTCTATCAAAATGTCGCCGCATGAGGCATTGTACGGTACCCCAGCTAGGACACCTTTCCATGTATTTACACCTACAACCCATTTATCAAATCCCCTACGGGATGTTATGGAAGCAAGTGTAAGCCGATATAATATACTTCATAAGAATTTAGAAGAATCACAAATCATAATGAAAAGAAATCATGATAAAATCGCTAAGCCAACTAAATCATATACAGTAGGCGACCACATATATATACAAGAATATGTTCGCAAGGGATTAAACTACTAACACCTAAGCTTGAAGGCCCGTTTAGCATTTTAGAAATATTAACGGCCAACAGGTTAAAAGTTCAAAACATATCCCAACCTACTGACATAAGAATAATACCATTGGCTCATGTTCGCAGTTAAGGAAGAGGGGTAGAAAGAAAGAGAGAGAGAGAGAGAGAGAAAAAAAAGAGAATTTATGTATGCCTATATTTGAAACATAACTAATAAAAAAGTATCTATGAAACTTGCATGATAAAAGTACGTATGTATATGTAATATTTGTATGAAAATATTTCTTCTGTTTTGTATAGAAGTAGCTAATTCAAACATGAGTAATTACATATATTTCACTAATTGCAGGTTTCCAACATGAAGCTTATATTGTTCGGATTGGTACTGTTTGTTCAGACATTCTTGTCGTGTGGGAAGAGTGCTAAAACAAAAAATATACATTTTACACATGGCTCTATAATTGAAAGAACAGAGGACGTTTTCATTACAGCAAGCAATATAGTTCTAGAAGTTGATTTGCGAGCGATTTTCCTGCCAGAATATGATGTCATTAACCTAAAAAGTGACTTGTCGCGGTTTGCCGAATCATTGAATCAGTTACATCAACGTCCTTTTCCTTTTAACCCAGAGATTTCGCTAGCACAAACTTTAAGTGTTGCAGAAATGTTATCATTCGACTTGCAAAACAAAACTGCTGAAGCAGAATGTTTGGCTCATGATCTGTTTATGTGGAACGTGAGACACAGTAGCCTAGAAAGACGTAACCCGTTTATATTTGCGGCGCTCAACATCTTCGGGTCTGTTGCAAGTTTAGGTTTAGGAATTTCGAATTGTCTTAAGATTAATGATCAGAATAAGAGAATTGAATTTTTGCAACATGAAAATGAATTAATTTTTTCCGAACTTCATAAACAATTATCATCAATTAATCAACTTATGACATTGGTGAACGAACATTCCAGTAATATCAATCAGATGATGGATGTGCAACACCTGCTGGCAACATTAGCATATTACAGTTTTATTGAAAAATCAAAAGACTATGTGGAAGCTATCACGCTAGCTACAAAGGGTGGTCTGTCGCCACATCTTTTGCCTATCAAAGATTTAACATTAACTTTAGAGAACGGACAAAAGAAACTTGGTTATATTCCTTTGTTAGACGCACATAAGATAGAATTTTATTATAGCTTAATATCAATAAGTGTTGAGAATTACAGGATCATGATTACCATTCCTTTTAATTCTTCTGATGCCTGGCAATCTTACAAAATTCCACCATTTCCAACTTTCATGACGAATAACTCATTAACAGTAATATCTAATCTGACGGGACATGTATTGATTTCCCCTAATAAGGAAACATTTACGGTTATCAGAGACCTGGATAGGTTCACTCACTGTTCAGATGCTATGGGTAATAAAGTTTGTACAGTTGACTCCTTTGAATTCCACCATATATCAGGTGATTCATGCGAGTTAGGTCTACTGCTAGACAGCTCTCTCTCTCTCTCACACACGTGAACGATGTCTGAAACAACTTTACCCTTTTGACAAGTATAAGTTCACTTAAAGGCTGAATAACGCATCGTGGATACGGTACGACAGAGCTTGCTCGGACGGATCAACGGCCTCTTCACGGATGTTCGTCGCTGCGGACGGCTGCAGTAGAGTCACGCCCAATTACACGGTCCGTGGAGTGAGCACCATCATAAGGGAATGAGCTTACTTCGCTAATTTTTCTTGGTCGAGTACCATCATCCCAGCTTTACCCATTCCATACAACGCGAAAGTGCCCCATCAACTATCCAAACTGTCTGGTATGGACCGCACTTCAAGGGCTTACCCTGTCGGCGAGGACCTACGGTTCTACACACTGCTGGCTGTGACATGCGTGTTGATGGTGGTTCTCGTCACCGCTAACGTATTTGCTTGGCGTAGGTTGAGGCAAACAAGAATGGATCACCAACAGAACATCGTACCCCGTCCTGACACTTACCCATTAGCCCTAAAGGCATTTGACTTTAGAGCCACTTGAAACTGGCCATTTCATTTGACTCAGGGGGAAGTGTTTGGAATTGTGATTTGTGTGAAAAGCGGTTTGAACACTGGCTAAATGTGTAACAGGAACCTCCGTGACATTGCATTCCATATGTAAAGTATGAGAAGCTTAATTATCATTTACCATTCAATATAGCTGGTAGCGCACCTAGTATAATCAATTGAATTTCTACAATGAATCAATATGTCTGTGTGTGTACGCACAAGGAATCTATATGATGTGCACACTTATCTGAATTTATTTGAATCATTATATACATATAGTATATATATTAATCAGGTAGCAATTATTCTTAAACAGTTACCTATTATCTGACTTGAATAATTTTATGCATGTATATATTAATCAGGTAGCACCTATTCTTAATCAGTTACCTTTTATCTTATCACATTTTGGGTACCATTTTATTTCTTATGATTTTTAGAATGAATTTCTAGTGTCATGTAATCATCAGCCGTGCATTAGTACTTTCTGTTGGATATATATTCTCATGACTAACAGTATATAACTATCATTATGTATGACATGTTATCTTTAATATTAGTATGATATCATATGCATTTATCTTACATGTGGATCTGTATTTTCCATGTATTATTCATTACTTATGAGTATTTCTATATATATGATTTTTTTTATATAATCAGTTGCATATCATTCCTTAACCACTTGCTGGTTACTATGGGTTAACTATATATTCACATTAATGTCTCTATCACACTCTTTTGAGTCATATGCAAGTCAAACTTTAATGTTCAGTGTTTAGTTTTGTAGCTGACCGAGCAATTAATGTAAGGGTTACATTTAAAATACATATTCCATATGTATAAATAAACTAACGGCCCAAGAGGTCACTGTTGAGATAACAAGGAGTGTGATAAGAGTTGATAAACAGGACGCAAGCTAGGCTGGATGTATTGAATCAGCAGCGCCCTGGTTTGCATTTTCCTGTGATAATCAAATCCATGATTGTGTCAAAGAGGTCACAGTGCTTCGCCTGAGAACCTATTGACCTATAGCCCAGACGTCTACGTGACTTCCTCTCACATGTTCGTCTGTCTGTATGTTATGTATGCTGAGCTAAGCTGTGCTCTCCTATACCTTTGTAAATGCATTGTAACTTAGAACTCTACTTTCCCTCCTAGAATCAGGTTCTCCTAACTACCTTCTTGCCTTCTACTCAAGAGATGTAGTTTTGCAAATATACCGTTGTTAAGTTATCATCATGAGTTTGAAACATCTCCGCCTTTATACCAAAAGAAGATACTGACTTAGAAATTATCATCGCAATCGCAGACGAGGATGGAAAGTATACCACACGATACTTGCGTATAACATCGCAGGTCTAAATAACCTCACAGTTTTAAAGATAAAAGCCTAAGATGACTTTGAAATGATATCAAAGTGTTTTATGGGATAATAAATTTAGGTATATTTTTGTTTGAACTACCAAAAAAAGCAGTTATAAGCATTTTAGTTTAGGGTATGTACTCAGTTCACCGCTTCTCTCTCTCTCTCTCTCTCTCTCTCTCTCCTCTCTCTCCCCTCTCTCTCTCTTCTCTCTCTCTCTCTCTCTCTCTCTCTCTCTCCATAACAGCAGCTATATTGGCTGAAAGGAGCCAATCACACAATAGGGTATTATATATAAGCATTATTAGAGGAATGTTCCAATATATCGCGTAATTTCTGTAATCACGGGGGTTGTGGTCCCTAAACCAACCTGGAATATGGGGGTCAATTGTACACAAAGCAAAAGGAAAGAAAAGAACCCACCAGGAAAAAACAGCTCAACACCAGTTAGGGCATAGCACAATGGCCAAAAGCAAATTGGAAAGTTTACATCAGGGCAGGCAGGCCTCCCGCCTACTGGACAGTAGTTAACTGCCAAACCACTGTTTGAAAAGTTCAGCAGCCATTTCCAGCTCCGCTGAAAGTAATTCCTAATGTAAAGGACCAATGATTTGTACTACGTATATTGTACACGAACAACCAAATGTTAATCTACGTACTTTAAATTTCAACACCCTACTTACACAAAAATCATTCCTACACATCCAGATGTTACTGGTTTTGCTTCCAGTGAAAGACATACATACTAGGAAAATAAAACTGCAATAGTTGTTCCCAAGTACTTGCTTGGTATGATTACCACAATCCCCTGTGAAATGCATAGAACTATCTACAGTGGACCCCCCATATTCGCGTTCTCCAGATTCGCGGACTCACACATTCGCGGATTTCTCTGGGGAACGTTTCCCTGCATTATTCGCGGAAAATTCGCGCATTCACTGTATTTTTCTATGATAAATATCCACAAATTCCTGGTTCTTTTGATGAATTTCATCATAAAATGCACTTTTTGTGATAAAACTATCAAAAAAACCAAGTATGAAAATCTTTAGTGGGTTTTTATTGAGTTTTAACTAACAAAATAGGCTGTTTTTAGCATTTTCATAGGGGTTCCAAACATTCGTGGGTTCTAACTATTCACGGGGGCGTCTGGTACGCATCCCCCGCGAATACGGGGGGACCACTGTATTTTGATAGTTCAAACACAATAAAACCACTCTAAAAATGCTTAGCATACCTGAATATTTTAATAGTTTTATCACAAAAAGTGCATTTAGTCATAAAAATGAATATAAAGTGATTAGTGAATACTTCTCTGTGGAAAAATACCACGAATATGTGCATACGTCTGCAAATCGGTGAGTCCGTGAATCCGGAACCGCGAATAAATGGAGGTCGATTGTACGATAAATAGGTGCAAAACAGCCAAAATTCATCGAATACCAAAATCACCTATGCACAATGGCGGTAAGGAGAATTCTGAGTAGACCTTAAAATGTCCGAACACACCTAGTGGAGAAACAGGTGAACCAGACAGTCTTCCGGGTCAGCCAAGCTATCTTTTTTGCTTGCTGACTCACCTTTTGGAGCATAAAACCCCTCTAAAATGCATAGAACTACCTATTTTGATAGTTCAAACACAATAAAACCACTCTAAAAATGCTTAGCATACCTGAATATTTTAACCCTCTTACGCCGAAGGGGCATAATAAAAATCGTCTCCCGTATGCCAAGGCGGTCTCGGAGTGAGCGCCGAAGCTGAAAAAATATTTTTTTCAAAAAATCACAGCGTGCTTAGTTTTGAAGATTAAGAGTTCATTTTTGGCTCCTTTTTTTGTCATTGCCTGAAGTTTAGTATGCAACCATCAGAAATGAAAAAATATCATTATCATATATAAATAATGCGATATATGATAGCGAGAAAACAAAATTTCATATATAATTGTATTCAAATTGCGCTGTGAGAAAAACGGTTAAAGCTAACAAGTAAATGTTTTTTCATTGTATTGTACACTAAATTCCGATCATTTTATTATATAACACATTGTAAAATGATCAAAGCAACACAGAGAAAATATTATCACAAAATGATGCATGAATTCGTAACGAGTGGACATAAAAAAAAGTTTTTTTTTCAAAAATTCACCATAAATCTAAATATTGTTCTAGAGACTTCCAATTTGTTTCAAAATGAAGATAAATGATTGAATATTACTATACTGTAAGAGTTTTAGCTTACAATTGCAGTTTTCAACCATTTCGGAAGAGTCAAATTTGACCAAATGTCTAATATTTTTTATATATTTTTTTTATTTGCAAATATTTCAAAAATGAGAAAAGCTACAACCTTCAATTAGTTTTTGTTGTATTCTACATAAAATTGCACACATTTTCATATATAAAATTCTATGAAACACCTAATATGAAATGGAGCCAATATAACGATAATGTGACGTACGCATTTCGCAGATTTGTGGCGGAGAATCCGCGCGCGGAGGGAAGGAAAGTTTTTCTTTTTAAATTCACCATAAATCTAAATATTATGCTAGAGACTTCGAATTTGTTTCAAAATTAAGATAAATGACTGAATATTACTAGACTGTAAGAGGTTTAGCTTACAATTGCGTTTTTCGACTATATTTCGGTAGAGTCAAAGTTGACCAAACGTGGTTTTTTTCTATTTATCGTGATTTATATGCAAATATTTCGAAAATGAGAAAAGCTACATCCTTCAATCACTTGTTGTTTATTCTACATGAAATTGCGCACATTTTCATATATAAAAATTTATGTAACGGTTAATTTAAAATGATGCAAACATAACGACAATCGCACAAAAAAATTTCTGATTTTTTTCGGAAGAGTTAACGCGCGGACGTAAGGAAATTTTTTTTTTTTTTCATAATTCACCATAAATCGAAATATTGTGCAAGAGACTTCCAATTTGTTGCAAAATGAAGGTAAATGATTGAATATTACTAGAATATAAGAGTTTTAGCTTACAATTGCGTTTTCGACCATTTCGGTAGAGTCAAAGTTGACCGAAGGTTGAAATTTTGGCACTTATCGTTATTTATATGAAAATATTTCAAAACTGATAAAAGCTACAACCATGGGTTGTTTTTAGTTGCATTGTGCATGAAATTGCACACATTTCCATATATAAAAATTTATGTAACGGCAAATTTAAAATGGTGCAAACATTACGACAATCGCACGAAAAAATTTATCGGAAGAGTTACCGCGCGGACGTAAGGAAAAAGTTTTTTTTCATAAATTCACCATAAATCGAAATATTGTGCTAGAGAAGTCCAATTTGTTGCAAAATGAAGGTAAATGATTTAATGTTACTAGAATATAAGAGTTTTAGCTTTACAATTGCGTTTTTTTTCCCGATCGCATTTCGGTAGGAGTCAAAGTTTTTGGACCGAATAGGTTGAAATTTTGGCACTTATCGTTATTTATATGAAAATATTTCAAAACTGATAAAAGCTACAATCATGAGTATTTTTTTGTTGTATTCTACATGAAATTGCACACATTTTCATATATAATACTCCATGTAACGGCTAATTTAAAATGGCGCAAAAATTATGTCAAAGTGATGAAATAATTTCCGAGATGTGTCACTGATACTTTATAGTGCGATAAGAAAGAAATTCGCGCTTGCACGCCTGCGTAACGATTGTAAACAAAACAACGCCTTGATCTGTGAGCTCCCAGCATCCCCCAAGGTGCGTGATTCAAAAGTTTTCGGCTGGTAGGCCTATAAGTATTTTTCCACGAATTTTTAAAAAAACTTTTTTATGTCAACGTTTAATACGTCCAATTGGCACCCGGGAGACGATTTATGTCGACGTTTAATACGTCCAATCGGCGTAAGAGGGTTAATAGTTTTATCACAAAAAGTGCATTTAGTCATATAAAAGGGATTTTGACGTAAGGAAAAATCTATTTCTGGGCTCAGTTCATGTCGCTGCGCGAAATATCCCTTTAATCCATTATTTCTAAGGTAAATGCACTAACACATACCAGAGAATAAATAAAATAAAGAAAAGGTCAGTATAACTGACTCGCTCACCCTCCAAGAGGGCATCGGTATGAACACTAGGGCGAGTGAGACCACTACCACGAACCTCTTACCAATAGAAATTTCCTACGACAAAACCCCCACAAGAGGGAAGCCGACCCACAGAGTGGGCAGCAACTACTACTACTCCATCCCATGCTACCGACTGCTGCGCCTCTGGTGGCCATCCCTTTTGTTAGCACACGTTGTACCACACGTACTTTTTTGCTCTCTGTGTTTTTTGTGCCCCTTACGAGGATTTTATCTGGATATGGAGCGTTCAGCCATCGCATCAGCTAAGTTAAGTAATCTGTTAAGGTTTCTATTTAGTTTTTTCCAGCCTTGAGTCAGTATTTGCCATTTTTTAGGTATAATACTGGTCTCCGTGTCGGAAGCATGGCGGCATTGTTCTGCCTCGTGGCGGGTTCGTTCTTGGTCTTCCATACCTAGAACCTTCCCTTTTTACTTTACCGTCTATATTGCTAGTTATCTGTGTTATGTTAGGGGTCCAGCCTACTTGGTTTATGTCATGCATGCATGTCTTCTTTACCTTGCGTAGGCATTTCTTCCATCCAGACCCTAGCCACAGCTCTTAGTATCGGCCCCGGCTAGCTTTGAGTGGTAGACTTTCTCTCGGGTTAGTCGTACACTCCTGGATTTTTTCTCCTACTGTTTTGTTTTCTTTACTTTCATTTTAATTTAATTTTTAGTGATTTTATGTATTTTAGGTTAGCCTACGGCGTCTGGCATATTAACGTAGCCTAGGTCCTGTATATCATGGTCCCCACCAGTTTTATTGCTTCCTCTCATCAGTTTTGTTGCTTCTACGATAGCATCTCACTGATTAGTTTGGTCGATTTAACCTAGGCTATGTTTTTTTATGTATTTCTCGTGTTACCGCTCCGTGGTCACCATGTGATCGCGAAGCAGCCAGGCCCCTGTCCAGTCACCCTACCCTCCTCCCGCTCTCCCATAGAGCCGGGGGGAGAGGTCGTCCTCGCTCGCTCCACCCGTGCCTGTCTCCCTCTCTCCCTACGCGGAGGGAGTAGGGGAGGTGCTGGACAGACCCAGGACTGGACTTGACCGTTCTCTTGCTTCACGGTGCTGTGTGGTGGCTGGGTAGGGGATTGGCCTTCCCCTCCTTTGTTACTTACTCCGTTGCCCAGTTGTTTGCTCGAGTCTGTTTCGCCCTCTCGCTCCTTCCCGGTTTGGAATTTGTTGGTGCTTTTTTATCTTACCGGAGCTCCGTCAATCACGAGGAAGGAAGCTAGTTCCCCGCTTGCGGGCGGACCTCAGGCATACAGTTGGTCTTTTCTAACCATCCCGTCTCGTCGATATCGGGAGACGAACACCACCGCGAACCGGAATTATTCCGGTACTTAGTGCTAATTATGCTTAAGTGTATTTTATGTTTATTTTAAGCTATCATAAGTTTAATTTAAGCTAGCTTAAGCCGGGTCCCTCCCTTACCTACGTTGTCACACCGGATCATTCCGGGGTTATAGCCTATTCAGGCGGTAAGGGAGGGGTTATGCCCAAATTTTTTTCGATCTCCGGCATGCATCGGAGTTCTATTAGCCTGTAAGTGATGTCTTTTGGGGTACTCATGTATCTTTTCACTTACAAACCACCAACTGTGAGCATCCAGGATGCAACGCCATGCTCCAGGACCCCTGTGGACACGAAGTCTGCAGGTCCCATGCTCCGTGCGCGACTCCGCATGGGAATCTGCAGGTCTGGTTCCACGAAACCTGCACCATATGTTATGATCTCGTGAGTCAGTTCTTAGACGGGGTAAGTATTTCCAACTCCGTACAGAAATTCCAATAAATGTTTTAGATCTTAAGTTTAATTTTAATCTTTTATTTTAAGCTTAAGCTCTTTTTATATTGGATGTTACATCCCCTATGACTTTTAGACTAAGCCTAATATTAGTTAAGTTTTAATCTTAAGTTTAAACTTAAAACTAATGAACGCCCTCTCTTCCAGGCTCCCGCCGTTAGAGATACCGCTCTAGCAACCCTGAGGGCTTGGGTCGGCGGATTCGGGAAGAACGCCGCCAAGGGACAGCCCTACATCCTAGAGAAGAGGTTGGCTGTCCTAATCTTCCCCGGCGGCAAGTCGACGGGTTACGTCGACCCGGCAGAGGCAGCCCCGACTATGGCGGCGATCCAACAGCAGATCGCCGCTTCAGTAAAGGAACCAGGCCATGATATCTCGTCGGAAGTCGCGACACTGGACTTAAATGTAGAACCCATGGTAGGTGTTGACGACCTGTTGGTCGAGGTAGGTACGTTGGACGCCCAAGGGCTTCCCTTGGGCGCCACTGGGTCTTCTTCTCCTGCTAACTCTCCAGCTTCCTTCCAAGGCTTTACAGGAGCTGAGCTCCTTTATACTTCACCCGACGCTTCGGTGAGACCTAAGGTCAAGGGCCAGAAGGTTTTGAAAACCCTCAAAAAGACGTCGTCGTCGTCCAAAAAGACTTCGTCGGCGTCAACGTCTCATAAGTCTCCGGCTGCAAACCCTGGAGCAGAGGTGTCTAGAGCTTCTGCTTCAAGCTCCAAGTCCTCAAAGAGCAGGTCTTCCAAGGAGAGGCCCCGTACTCCAGCTGAGCCGGCAGTCTCTCCTCTCCCCTTGGTACCTGTTCCAAGTTACCCATCCACCTCCGCAGCAGCTCTGGCTTTGGATCCCAATGCTGGACTGTTGCAACACATGGGAGACTTGGTCGGCTCTCTGAGGAGCAGCATGGAGCAGATGTTCTCCCGGTTGTCCGACAGGATTACGTCTCAGAACAATATCATCGCCGGTCTTAATCAGGCCCCTCTAGCTACTCCCCCAGCTTTCGGCACCGGACTAGTTCAGCTTACACCTCATGATTCTCTGCCTCCGTTCTCTATGAACAACCCCTGGAGGGTGGCGTCATACGCCCCTTTCCAGGACGGTCTTATTTCTATTCCGGAGTGTGGTACTCGAAGGATTGAGGACTTTGAGTTCTACCCGGAGGGTCTCCAACCGCCGTTCATTGGCTACGCCAGACTTACTGACGCAGCCATGACTAGAGATGACAAAGTCCCTAAGGAGACAGTCCTCTACTCACGTGACCAGGCTCAAAGAGAATGGCTCAGGTGTTTAGAGGATATGGATTGTTTGAACACGAGGATTCAAGCCTTCAAGAGTCCCTTCACCATCTTTACGATGGAGGAGGGAACTCCTCTTCCCTTTCTCAACAAGATAGCAACGGTCACTATTCCAGCTGCCCAGAAGGGGGAATCGTTACCTCAATTAAGGGAAGCTGATCCCACATCTCCTTTGCTCCCTTCACTTGGAGAATTGTGATGAAAATAGTGATTAGTGAATACTTCTCTGTGGAAAAATACCACGAATAGGTGCATACGTCTGCAAATCGGTGAGTCCGTGAATCCGGAACCGCGAATAAATGGAGGTCGATTGTACGATAAATAGGTGCAAAACAGCCAAAATTTATCGAATACCAAAATCACCTATGCACAATGGCGGTAAGGAGAATTCTGAGTAGACCTTAAAATGACCGAACACACCTGGTGGAGAAACAGGTGAACCAGACAGTCTTCCGGGTCAGCCAAGCTATCTTTTTTTGCTTGAATGCTGACTCACCTTTTGGAGCAGGAGATAGGAGCTAATTTAACATTAGGTGAGGTTCACAGTAAAAAATTATTATTATTTACTGGCAGTCCCTGGGTTTCGACGCGTTCGGCTTACGACGTTCCGAGGTTAAGGCGCTTTTCAATTATATTCATCAGAAATTATTCCAGGGTTACGATTCATGTTCCAGGGTTACGATTCATGTTCCAGGGTTACAACGCCTACAACGCTCATCTTGCATAAGAAATGACACCAAAAAGGGATTTTGACAAAGGAAAAATCTATTTCTGGGCAGTGACCTGTGTCGATCAGTGAAATGTTCCTATAGCACTCATTTCTAAGGTATAAATATTGCTAAATATACAAGAGAAAAAAGCTATATGGTTATGCCAGAGTTTCCTGGCTCGCTCACCCTTAATTAAGGGTGTCGGTATGGAAACTGGGGCGTGTGAAACCACTATCAGAGGTCCCCTGCCAATTAGTCTTTTCCTTTCTCAATATCCCCCGTTCTACATAGGAGCCGTTCCAGGCCATCTACCGCCCGCTACTGCTACTACTAGCGTCCTGTCCGCCATTCCTGTGAATAGTAGCACCCAAGCTCGGGCCAGATAGGGTGAGGAAGATAGAGGGGTGGGTTTCACTGGGTGACACAGGTCACTGCCCAGAAATAGATTTTTTCCTTTGTCAAAATCCCTTTTCTGGGCCTAACCTGTGTCATCCTGTGAAATAGTAACAGAGAATTGGCCCCACCAGCTTGGTAATCTAGTGTAAATAAGTTACTGGAAGGAAAAATTAAAGAATTGTAATTAATTCTACAGTACTTTAATAAAGTTTCTTAATTCTACAGTAATCTTAATAATTTCTTTAAATCTATTGTCCTTACCATAATAAATAAATATAAAGTTATACAATCAAAATTCTGGTTAGTTCAGATTAAATCCAACACCCAATTACAGGATATTTATATATACAGACAATATCAGTATGTATAATACAGGCGTAGATCCAATGTGCGATCCAAGTGAAAACCAAGGTCAATTGTGCAATCCAGGTAAGCAACCAAGGTAAAGGATAGAATGCTAGCGAGGCAGGTAGGAGAGAAAGATCTAAAGAGAGATATAGGCTATTAAGACTAGTTATTTTACCATGGCTAGGCTGTGTCAGGGGAAACCACGTTTCCTGCTGCCACTGCCGGGTACTTAAGGGACTCTAAGGATTTTAGGTAGTGGCGTTTAAATACTGTCGGTGATTTCCAGCCCGTATATTTTTTAAGATCATCGAAGTTCATGTGATGAAAGTAATTAACTGAGGTAGCTACTGCTCTTATATCATGCACATGCAGAATTGATCCCAGATTGACTTGTTTGATAAAATACAGAATTTGATGTCTGATTGCTTTTAGGGAGATGGTTCCACCATTCTCTTTAATAAATAAAGGGCCTGAAGACTTTTTGGAAGTTCTGTTTAGATAGGATCTCAGCGTGTTTACTGGACATAGAGATAGATCCTGTGGAAGTGGGACAATCTTCCATGGGGACCACCTATTTTGTGGATCCTCGTTTTTAGCCAAGAATTTGTGATCTGGTAAAATCAGAACTTCTCCAGATGGGAGGAAATCAATGTGATTTGGTTCTCTAGAAAGGGCCGACAGCTCAGATATTCTGGTTCCTGAGGCCAGACTTACTAGGAATAATGTTTTCCTGAGAAGGGTTATATAAGGACATGATTTGTTGACAGTGTCTGAAGCTAGCTAAAGTACATCATTTAAAAACCAGGAGACCGTCTGAGGTCTATTCACTGGTCTTAGTCTAACACAAGCTCTGGGGATAGATGAGAAATACGAATCTGTCAGATTAATATTAAATCCAAATTGGAATATTTTATTTAAGGCAGATTTGGTTGTAGTAATAGTACTAGCTGCTAGGCCTTTTTCGAATAGGGTTCTAAAAAAGGTAACTGCCAGATCCGTAGTTATCGTCTGTACCTTAAGAGTCTTTTAGAAAGGTGGCTAGCTTCTTAACTGCTGAATCATATTGACGCAGTATAAACTCTCATTCGTCTGATTCCAGGAATAGGGTGTTTAGGGGATCAATATTAGCATCCTTCTGCGCCGCAAACTTCATAAAGTCCATAAAGTTAGGGCTTTCTGAATCCCTGAGGAAGCGGACACAGTCTGCGTTTGTACTAACTGCATCAGTCTTGGGTTGGGGATCTGCCGGGGGCGGAGTCCCAACTCCACCAGTAGCGGGAACCAATTGCTCTTGGGCCAGTTGGGAGCTACTAGTGCAATCCGCCCTTTGAAAGATCTGAGTTTGTTCAGGACTTTCAATAGTAGATTTATTGGAGAATAGGAAATAGATAAATCCTCTTCCAAGTGTTCCAGTCTACTGACATAGTGTCTGTGGCATAAGCCAGAGGGTCCAGATTGGGGACCACATAACATCGTAGCTTGTGGTTGGATTCTGTGGCAAAAAGGTCTACTTGAAGCCCTGGCACCTGATGGCAGATCCAATTGAATGATTTTTCGTCTAAGGACCATTCCGATTCCAGCGGAGTTGTCCTTGATAGTGCGTCTACCACCACGTTCCTTACTCCTGCCAGGTGAGTAGCTGACAGGAGCCACTTGTTCTTTGCTGCCAAGGAGAAGATCACTATCATCACATGATTTATGTGGCTCGATTTGGAACCCCCTCTGTTTATGCAGTGGACTATCACCGCACTGTCTAATACGAGTTTGATGTGGATTCTCTTCGCTGAAGAGTTCCTGGGGTCTGGCTTTAGGACCTCTTGCTCTCGACCCCTGTTGTGGGGGAGTAGCTCTTGCCAAGTCCGCCACCGGTTTGGGAACCGATGACGTGTTGGCGTGGTTTGACTTAGGCTTAGCCTTTGGTAGGGACTTCTTAATAGCCGTCATAACGTCCCTAGTAGGTTTGACTTTAGGGATCACCGAGCCCGACTTGTCCCTAACAGTCTTGGGCTTACCGGTGAATCCCTGGAAGGAAGTAGTAGAAGATTGAGACGGGCTAAAGGACAGGCCTTTAGCCCGTGTACTACCTGCCTCACCTGCATCCTTACCTTCGCCCTGGTTGTCGACAACCATGGGCTCCCGGTCCAAGTTCATGGCTGCCACCTCTCCAAGAACTTCTTGGCCAAAACCCTCCGGGTCCTCTGGCAGGGCCTGGGTCTCCTCTCTGATCCTGGCGATAATAGGGGCCGTCAAGTCTACCGCTACAGCTGCCGACCTCTTGGCGTTAGGGTATATGAGCGAGGCCAGCTCCTCAGACAGCATGTAGGGCTGCTTGGACTTGACGTTCCAGGCAAATCCTCCGACCCAGACCTTGAGGGTTGCCAACGTCGAATCCTTGACAGCTTGCGGGGTCTGTAAGAGATAGCTACATCATGATCTAACCTAGATAGTACTAAATTACTTAGTCTAGTATGTATCCATGTGAATTTTATTCATTATATTTCTCATTGTATCATTAGGAGAATGCTATGTACCGACTCAGTAGTGAGGCCTCTCACTAATGCATAACAGACCTCGCACCCCTCCGGGTGCCATACCAGCAAGGAGTCCACAAGGAACACACATCCGGCACGCGAGCGGCAAACCACATGCCTGCACGGCTCTTGAAGCATGGCCGTGCATGCCGTCTCCAGGCAGCGTACCATCTGTAATTTATTTGGTACATGAGTATCACTATATAGACCCACTGGAGATGTATCCGGCGGGGCAAGACTCGCATCTCTACTGTCACCGGAGTTGACTCCGGCGGAATGCGTGCCTACTACTAGGACTTTATCAATTCTTGCATACCACTAGCTCCAGGCCCTAGTTATTCGTTCTTGTCATGAATCTAAAGGATTAGGCTTGGTACAAACAGAGCAGGGGAAGGATGAACCTGGCCTGACTCCGCAGGCCCCGGAGAAGCAATTCCTAGTAAGCTAGGATCGTTTCTTTTAGCCAACTGTCCGTCCCCCACCGGAGTGCGGGACGGAGGTAGAAACAAGAAGGTTGGAACCCGGGAGAGGAGCTAGGGATTAAGAACATGGTGTTTCGGGTCTGAATACCCGGCAGGTAAGATATGCCCGTTGTAGTAAGCGTACCCGAAGCATGCTTAAATTAAGCTTAAATTACGCTTAAGTTATTAAAACTACTATAATCTCAAACATGCGTGTATAATTGCTCTGTCCGTTATCGTCCATTCAATGCGCAGTCCCTCCTTCCTCCATGATATCCTTCTACTTCCGGGTCCGACTTTGTGGGATCAGATCAGGGAAAATAGGCGAACCTAGGCCTGAATCTGATCGTATAAGGAATCGTAGCTATTATAATTATAACAGTCACGAACTCTTAGTCGGGACCCCGGTCCCGCCGGGGCGGGAGGATAGGTGCGGGGATAGAGGACTGCAGATAGGGAATGCTAGAACGTGGTGGCACGTGGCGTATACCGTCCCGACGAGCCAGGTGGCCAACCAAGGCTCGCCAGGGTGGGCACCTTCCGTACCATCCACACTGAGCGTGGCGCGGTGAACCAATCTCCCGACTGTACCCCTACCTTCCCCCCCAATGTGTGAAAGGCTCGGGTCAGCTACATGGGATAGCGTAAGGCGAGCCGCATCACCCCACCAAGGTGGGTCCAGAGGGAGGGAGGACGGCTAGCGGGGTGGCCCACTTGCGATCCGTTGGTCACAACAACCGGCCAGGTGGGACAACCCCCCGAGAAGTCATGAGCCAACCGATAACAGGGACAGAAGGCCAATAGGCCAACTGAAACATGCAAAACACGCAAAACAACAAATCAATGCAGTATAAATGATAATAAATGTAATACAAATAGTCCTGACGCGAGAGGGGACAGGGAAAGGGTAGGGGAGAAAAGGGATGAGTCCTCTCGAGCGGCTGGCTTAACCTTCGCAAAATCAGAACGATCTGGACAGGTCAGCCAGGGAGGCTCTGAGCAGCTAGCCTAACCCGCCTAATCGGACTTTGTAATCGCGATTGGCCAGGAAGGCTAGGGTGGCTCAAGGACCATCGTGTGTAAGTCACGACAAGGGCCGATACCCTTCAAATGAAATTCAACCTGGTGAGGTAGTCCTTATTTATGAGACTAACATACGGGAAAAATGGAGGGGTGGCTACGCCGCCCAACCAACGAATCAGTTGGGAAGACAGGCGAAGGGGAAGGATAAAAGGAATCCCAGATCTAGGCTACCTTCCAAGATTATGCGGCTCGAGTGGAAAGGCTAGTATAACCCTCACGTTCAGAAAATTATCATATAACGTCAGGATAGAAATAAATATGCTCTTAAATTCTGAGTAACTGCTAATCTATCCAGATAAGGCGACTACAATTAGTATGGAAGACCAATTGAACGTTGTCATGAATATGAAAATTCGCGGGTAGCGATGCACGAAATGGCTGCCTCGGGAGCGGCGTCATGCAGGCTTCCGCTAAATGACAACGCCTAACATACTTATAATTCACATCTCTACCCTAAAAAGTGGAAATTTATTAATTGCAGTACTCAACTTAGATCCACTGGATTCCTGACGCTCAGACATTGTTGCTTCAAAAACAAAGGGAAGAATTCTCAAAAACGCACACACACGTCTAAACATAAACAGTGCTATTAAAGGAATTGCGGACAGGACGCTAGTAGTAGCAGTAGCGGGCGGTAGATGGCCTGGAATTCCTCTGTAGAATGGGGGATATTGGGAAAGGAAGAGACTAATTGGCAGGGGACCTCTGATAGTGGTTTCACACTCCCCAGTTTCCATACCAACACCCTTAATTAAGGGTGAGCGAGCCAGGAAACTCTGACATAACCATATAGCTTTTTTCTCTTGTATATTTAGCAATATTTATACCTTAGAAATGAGTGCTATAGGAACATTTCACAGGACGACAAAGGTTAGGCCCAGAAAATGCAAAATAATTAATATTTTAAGTTTTTTTGACAAAAAATGCAATAAGAATGCAGTTTACATAGTTTTTAATGGACCCAAAGCATTAAAAGTAAGGTTTTCTTAGGAATTTTGACGATGTTCCGGCTTACGACAATTTTCGGCTTATAACGCATCTCAAGAATGGAACCCCGTCGTAACCCGGGGACTGCCGTACTTGAAATTAGAATAACCAATAAATTTAAGAAAATAACCAATATCTTTTGTGGAAGATTAAAAATTTTTCTTGAAATTACTGCAGAAAATGGAAAAGTAAAATATACAAGATTTCTGATTCAGAATAAAAAAAGGCATACATATACTTAACATTTCAAAATAAAACTACAATGCACAGCAAGGCAAGAAAAAGGAGAAAACAGAAGTATGTATTAGAAGTAACCAAAAAATATTATAAACTCCTCACAGAGAATCATGCTAAGTTTAACCGGACTAAAATAACACAAATAGAACAAAAAATATCAGGCCTAGCTTTAACTGCATTATCTTAATTAGTATTCATGATGAGGAATGACCAAGCTGATGGAACATGCTTGTGCAGCACTATCTACCAAATATCTCTCAACAGGAGCAACCCACTAGATTTAATGATTAGCCTAGTGGGTTGCTCCTGTTAAGAGATTTTAGTATCTCTTTTGACAATCACTCATAAAAACATCTATCAGCATAGGTTTGCAACTTACTTGAATATATGAATGTAGCCTGAATAGATGGGTGTGATTTTTAATAGGATGTAAAGTTATAGCTCGATGAACTTCTCGCTGCTTAAGAGAACCAGTAAAGGCTTCAGTTCCACTGCTATTATGATACAAGATACTTTGCATCTGAAATGAAAATTACAGCTTTGAAATATTTTACAAAATAGTTTTCAAACAATTTTCATGTTTTTTAATTACAAAGCTCTACAGAAAGGCCCTTCTCCACCAGTCTAACATCATTCAACAACTGCAGGAATTCAATCTCTACAAGAGATGCTAATGAAGCTTTCTGTGAACCTAAAAGCATCATGTCTAGTATTTTACAGCACTCTGGGACCTTTGTAGCTTTTAGTCTTTAGTTACAGGTGACATGAATACGTAGTACTAGAACATATAATGCACCTGATGAAATTTCTTAACATTTATTTGCTCTTTCAAGAAAATAAAAATGCAGACAGTCTTATCACACAACTATCCTCTGACTATTAGAATGAGCGTTCTGTGGATGTTTCTGTAAAACATATATCCACATTAATGGCAGGAAATTAGTCTCGTATTCGTGAATTTTTTCATGGAGCAATGAGTGGCACATGAGATTAGGTCCCAGCACCCCAACAGCAAGTTAAATTTTTGCATAAGTTTGGCACGGTCTCTAAAAATGCTAATAAATGCTTTTTCTGAAGTGTAAACACTAAATACAACCCTAATGCTCCCAAAGTATTAAAATCAAAATTTTTAAAAGTAAATTGTATTTTTCCTAACTATACAAACTTGAGGTCCTTTACATAAGGAATTACTTTCAGCTAGGCTGGGATACAGCCATTAAATTCTTGAACAAGGTAGTTGAGTAGTAACTCCCATCTGGTAAGCAGATAGGCCCGCCCGCCTGGATGTAAACACACCACTTTGCCTTTCAACCCAGGTTTCAGATTTGAGGGGTGGCATGAGTGAGCATTAATGTAAAGGGACCTCAGGTTTTGTAAAGTTAGGAAAAATACAATTTAACTTTTAAAAATTGTGATTTGTTCCTACACGATATACAAACCCTCGGTCCTTTACATAAGTAAGACTCACTGATTGATGGGAGGAATGCGAGTTAACCTCTAGAACTGACTGGAGTTTTGCACACCTGGGCTATTCCTCCTGGTCGTAAGAGTGAGGAGGAGTGCCTTGCCTCTGACAACTTGATCGGAGCATAGGGGTTGTTTGATCAAGAGTCAGACTTCTGTACCTTTTCGAGATGAGTGAGGGATCGTAACTCATCCGAAAAAGGGCTGGGAAGAATATTTAGTCTGATGCATTAATGCAAAGTTCTGGGAAGGGTTTGCACTTTTGCCGGTCTCCTTCTTCCCCTTGCTAGAAAAGGAGTGGGATTCCTTCTATGATTCTGATAAGAAAAACATAAAGGAAGCTCGATGTGTAAGCTTACAGCATCAATCACCCGACCAGCCAGTGTAAGTTCGAGTCCTATCCTTGACCTAAAGGAAGAGGAGTAGAAGGACAAGGAGGGGAAGGTGGAGAGCCCAGTCACTCTTGAATCTTTCTTACCTCTAGAACCGCACAGCATAGGCGAGATGCAACTTGTCCTCTTGAAGGAGCCGGGTAAGCAAACATAACCTGTGAGTATCCACCACTAGTCCAAGCCCAAGAAAAAGAGGTTTCAAGGACCTCTGGGCAGACCTGAAGGAAGCAAGATAAAAATATGGTCGTGATGAGACCTCATCTATCTTCCAGTCCGACATATTCTTCAGAGCTATGGAATATACCCAGCCACTTGACGTATCCAACTGCAGAGAAGTCTCTCACAATCTCGTAAGACTCTGAGAAAGACTTGTCACTTCTGCATTGGAAGTCTGCAGTGGATAAAGGCATCGGCTTCCAATAAAGGGTGTTGATCCTTCATAGGTACAGTAACACACCAATAGGACAAAGTAACGACTGACCTGGATCAACCAATACAAAGTCCACAGCACAGGAGATCACAAAAGACTCGGACTCGTCAACAGATGCTGACTGATTGTGCTGCCGCGTATCCGAGACGTAGTCAGTAATAGTCACAACGTGACACCTGCCTTTTGAAGGGTTATGCTGAGAACAACCATACAAATCATCTATCATGTTTGCCAACGACGTTGAGAGACAAGATGAAGATTCTTGCAAGGCATGTGCAATTAGACGAAAGTCAAGTGCCTTCTAGAGACTGAGGTCCCCTGTGATGGCAGGACAGAAGTTTCTCATCAGTAGTTGAATCTCAACTAAGGAGAAAATACTATATTACTAGTGAATGTGGACCTACGTCTTCACAGTTGAATTAAGAGAAATAAACTCTCATGATTCTGATCATAGAAAAAGTCCCATCGATGACACCAACCTGTGAAGACTGCTTCAATCCCTGTTGTTTTACAGAGGACTGAAAAAGTTATTCCACTATTTCATTGCTGCTCGGTGAGAAAGTCAAGAGCTTGCAATGAAGGCGGAGAGTCTTTCAGTAATGACAACACAGGGATTGTACTGCCAGAAGAACTGCTTCTTGAGGGTTGGATCAGGAAGGAAGTTTCTATTTACTTTGGCAGCAGAGCTAGTCAGGTGGGGAACAGCCAAAGTCTTCCGATATTCATTTACAATTCGGGGTGAACACAATAATTGAACACCCTACGAATTAGGAAAATGTATATTAGAAGACAAACTCAATTGTCTGAAGAAAATCATTCTGCATCATCGCAGCGGCCAATGGGCAGGTGCGATGGAACAGAAGACTAGGCTACAGACTTTCTGTTATATTCCACGGGGTAAACAGAAAGATGATAACGAGTCTGTCTTAAAATTCTCACAACGGTAAATGTGGAGCATGAGACATGGGCATTATGCGAGAATTCTGAGCCAACCAGACACCTAAGTCTGTGATTGCCAGGCAGAGAGATTCGAATTGATAGTTAATTCTTGAGAGAGGAAAAAACAATAGTACTAAACTGAAAAAGAATCTCAAAGAGCGAGCAGTAACAAGGCAAAGCCATACCACTCGCTCTACTTGAATACCGAGTTGCCTGGTAGTGTATTCCATAATGGAATGTGTTCGGCTTGAACCATCGGGCCACAAAAAAGATATACTCAAGCATCTGCATTTTAACCGAAATTAAGAGGGAAACACAATTCCTGTTCATTGATAATGCAAATGTTGTGGTGTTGTTGGGAAACAATACCACTGGTTATCTAAAAATCAAAACCAGTCACTCTTGGGAGACCCAAAAGGCTGTCTTGCATTTCAGGTTAATTAAGAAAAGGTACTATTCATCTCGGTCACATACCAGAAGAATTAACTCACACATATGCACCTACTACTCGGATGATGCAACTGATGACAGCAAATGTGGCATGTCGTGAGAGAAATATATTAGTATATTTATAGGTTCCTGTAAATCGCACTCCCTCTTAATTCTTCTTCATTCAAGGGATAAGAATAAGGACTGGAAGCAGACCTCCATCATTCTCTAATGAAGAGAGCGAAGGTGAAGTTGTCCCGAAGGGAGACTTCTACGGTGATAAACGGATACGGAAGATGACTAGATCAAGCCGAACTGGTTGTTCCCAGAATAGTAGCACTGGAGAGGCGTTCATACCTCTCGGTGCTAAACAAATTGAAGTGTTTGGTAAGATCCTAAGATTGAACCAAAAACATAGTCTCTCGGGTTTGAACTCTGAGGAGTAGACTCTATAGAACTTCTCTTATTATTTTGTTCATTTTATCAACAATTACATTAACAACATCCACATAAGAGTTAAATTGCTCTATTACAGACCTAAAAATTTTATTTATGATTACATTTTATTTTAACTAAATGTAGGGTAAGTGTAACCCTCCATAGTTGTTCAGTTCCTAAAGTCTTAATGTAAAGACATTGTTTGGCGTGTAACAGAGAGAGAGAGAGAGAGAGCCTGTAAGAAATGAGTCTGATGGTGAATAAGAGAATTAAAGGTAAATTTGTACTTTAACAAGAGAGCTATATTTAAATTCTTCCCCCAGTCTCTCTCACTCTCAGCTGGTGAGTTACTGAAGCCTTACAGTAAAGACATTATTTGGCATTTCACAGAGAATTTAAATACAGTGGTACCTCGAGATACGAAATTAATCCTTCGAGCGGCCTTCGTATAATGAGTTTTTCGTATCTTGGAACACTTTTACATGTAAAATGGCTAATCCGTTCCAAGCCCTCCAAAAACACCCCATTAAATTTCATAATAAAGCTAATTGACCTATAAACAATGAAATACTACACAATTTGGACCATTCAATACCTAAATTAAGAATAAAAATCCAAAACCTGTAAATAAAGTGTATATTAGTGTACAAGAAATATTATTGCAGTAATGTAAAATGTGGAAGCTTACCTTTCAATGAGGCTATCTCCGATAGTGGCGGCAGAGGAGGAGGAGGAGGACAAACGGCAGATAACGTACGTACGTACGTACACTTAACTTTACGAAAACACATAAAAAATTTAAGGAAAACTATAAAACTAAAATTTACGAAACACCTTAACAAAACTGTAACACTTAACTTACAAAATCTAAAAATTACGTAAAAAAAAAAACAAAAAATTCTTTTTTTTTATTTTTAACTTTTTTTTTTACTTTTACATAGACTTTTTTTTTTTTTTTTTTACAGAATTTCAACTTCATCACCGCTTTCAACGTTCTGTTTTTCATCACTTGGTTCTTCCTTTTTGCTTTCAACTTTCTGTTTTTTTATCACTTGATTCTTTCCTTTTTGCTTTCAACTTTCTGTTTTTTATCACTTGATTCTTCCTTTTTGCTTACTCCTGCTAATGCTGAAGGCCTCTTAAAAAATAACGATCCAAGGAAGATTGCTTCTGCCCCTACTTTTCCACAATGTTCCTGAAACGACTCAGGCAAACGTCATCGAACTGCGCAAGCATACGACCTGTTTGAGCCTTTTCGGGGTGTCTTTTTTTCGATAAACGATTGCACTTTATGAAAAAGCACCTAGAATATCCTTAATTTCTGCCGTTGTCATAGGCTCCTTCCTCCTCTTCCTCGCCGCTGCTAGAGAACTCCTCTTGAACGACATTAAGGTGCATGGCCTCCAACTCCTTCAGGTCATCCATCGTAAGCTCCTATTGGTGCTCCTCGAGAAGGTCGTTGATGTCGTCCTCGTCGACGACCAGCCCCATGGACTTGCCGAGTGCAACGATCTCGTCAAGATCTGGTTCCAAAACAAGTTTCGGGTGATCGTCAACTGTTTCTCGACTCTGCAGCACCAGCTTCGCCCACGTCGAATCCCTCAAAGTACTCTGGCGGATACGGCATCAGGCCAGAGTTTCCTCCACGAGGAATTCAAGGTTCGCCTCGAAACCTCCTGCCAAAGCTAGGTCAATGAGTCGGGAAAATGCAAATGACGATGTCGAAATGGCTCCTTCCAAAACTGACGCAAGGTGAGGTTTGTGGTATCGGTGATGTCGAAACATCTCTTGAAAAGATGTTTCGTGTACAGCTTCTTAAAGTTCGCTATCACTTGCTGGTCCATGGGCTGGAGGAGAGGGTGGTGTTGGGCGGAAGAAAAGAATCTTAACGAAGGAATACTCTCCGCTAGGATATCTTCCTCGAGGCCAGGAGGTGGGGAGGGGCATTTGTCCCAAACACCTGCAGACATTTCCGGGGAGGCGCTTCTCTTGCAAAAAACTCTTCACAGTCGGGCCAAAACACCAGATTTACCCACTCCGTGAACAAAAGCCTCGTTACCCCCAGGCTTTTGCATTAGCCCTCACATCACTGGAAGCTTCTCCTTCAACACTTTGTGGGCCTTGAAGGCTTGAGGAGTCTCGGAGTGATACACCAGTAGGGGCTTCACCTTGCAATCCCCACTGGCGTTCGAACAAAGTGCAAGCGTAAGCCTGTCTTTCATAGCCTTATGCCCGGGTAGCTTCTTCTCTTCCTCCATGATGTACGTCCGACGAGGCATTTTTTCCAAAAAAGGCCAGTCTCATCACAGTTGAAAACCTGCTGAGAACTGTAGCCTTCCTTGGTCATCATCTCGTCGAAAGTCTTCTTAAATGCTTCGGCCGCTTTCGTGTCTGAGCTGGCAGCCTCCCCATGACGCACCACCGAATGGATGCCAGTCCGTTTACGAAATTTCTCAAACCAGCCATGCGAAGCCTTGAACTCTGGGGTTGGCGTTGAAGTCCCTTCCCCTCCCTCGTCTTCCGCCTGCGCAATCAAATCGCCGAAAATAGCACTGGCATTGTGAGCGATTGCCGTCTCCGTTACTGTATCGCCAGCGATTTCTTTGTCTTTTATCCAGATGAGGAGCAGCCGTTCCATCTCGTCGTGCACATGGCTCCTCTTGCTGGACAAAATAGTGATGCCCTTCGATGGTGTACTAGTTGCTTTGATGGCATCCTTCTGTTTAAGGAAGGTGCCTATTGTCGACGGATTACGGCCGTATTCCTTTGCGATCACACTCAATCGCATACCAGCTTCGTACTTCTTTATGATCTCCATCTTTGTCTCCAGAGACAGCATGCGCTTCTTTCCGTGAATTTCAACTTTCTTGGGACCCATGACTACGTTAATTTACGTAAAGTTGCGTAATAATACAGTCTTCGCACAACACGATAATATGTACTGCAACGAAATCACTAATGAATTTACGTTACTAAACGAAATCGTTGGAGCGAACGAATGCCGAATGCGTACGGTAAAGTTTCGGGTGCGAAGTGGCCGAGCTACAGCACGCCAACACGTAGTACGTATATATGAAGATGCATGATGGGAGGGATGCTGTCCAATCAGAGAGAAGGATCTCATGGCTTAGCTAGCATCAGGAACCAATGGAGAGCAGGGAGGATGGTGGCGATCTACGATAACTAAGATGGCGGCGTGCGGCGCGAGTTTCAAAATTGTTATGGGGCGAATCTCGAACTTTCAGAAACCTTTCGTATCTTGAAAACTTTTCGTATGTATAGCAGTAAAATTTTTCGTCTTTGCTTTCATAACTTGGATTTTTCGTAAGTTGAGCCTTTCGTATCTCGAGGTACTACTGTAGATCATTTGTTTAAGTAAAAAATTACATTTAATTCTCT
>NC_061105.1:51676254-51769363 GCF_015104395.2 Macrobrachium nipponense | reverse complement strand
CGAGGTGCCTGTGTTGCTTGTACTTTTGTTTACAATTAATTTGAAATAGGTGTGTAGGTGGGATGGGTATTTCATTTGTTTTTGGGTTTTCTATAGTTCTCTGACAGATTTATATATAAATATATTTATAGCTTTTTAATTGACTTTTTCCTTTATAATTCCTTTCAATGTTACGGTATCAATAACCTCGTCGTTGCGACTTCAGTAAGAACTAACAAATCAATCAGTCAACTTGCACTGAGCTCCTGCTTACTCCCATAAGCACTCAGCAGTCCTGAGCTCATAGCTTTTCAATTATATTCATCAGAAATTATTTCCAGGTTCATGATGCATGTTCCAGTGTTAACACTTACAACTCCGGTCCCAACAGAAGAAATATGACTCCAAAAAGGCAAAATAATCAATATTTGAAAGGTTTCATTTTGATGAAAAATGCAATAAAAATAGTTTACATAGTTTTCAATACACCTAAAGCATTAAAAGTAGGGTTTTCTTAAGACTGTTGTTGATTTTCAACAATGTTCCGGCTTACAACGATTTTCGGCTTGTGATATGTCTCAAGAACGGATCCCCTGTTGTAAACCAGTGACTGCCTGTACTATCCAGCTCTGTGGGAGAACAGGGAGGTCCCTATCCATTTGGAGTTTTCAAAGGACCTTCCTTTGGATATAAAAGGATGACAAGATCCATTTCATCCACTGACAAGAACGTATTATGTACACATGGACTTTCATTTTGAAGCATACTCACCACTAAAGGTGAAGATGAGCACCAACCAGAGGCAGTATCACAGTAGCCTCTTGACTGGGAAGGAACGACAAGCATTGTATTTAATGCTAGCAACTTTTCTATTTCAATTTATTACATAACTTCATGTCAATGTGGGAATCAGCTATGTAATTACTTCCTAACTTACATTGATAAAAATGACATTTTTATAATAAAATTTTTGTATATATTACAAGGAATTACAGATTCGGAACCCACCCTCCTCCCCGCTGTTGGACATAAAGCATGAACAAGCCGAGCTTTCTGCTTACAGTTGTTCCTATTCTCCTGCTAGTGGGCTGGACTGGTCACCTACAGAATGTTTTGAAGTGTTACCTACAAAATTTTGAATTTAAGCTGCCGTATTAGTGGATCTTATAGCTATGTAATTACTTTGTAAGCATATACAAAAACTTATTTTGTTTTAAAAGTCAATTTTAAGGGTAATGCTTTAATATTACTTTGAAATGATATTGAAGTGTTGTAGATAATAGTTTAAGGTATTCTGTGTAGGATGATAATTTAAGGTATGAGAAGAAATAGATGTACAGTAGACCCCTGTATTCAGGGTGGCTGGGTACCAGACCTCCCTGCGAATAGTTAAAATCGACGAATACTGAAACCCCCTCTGAAAATGCTTAGAACTGCCTATTTTAGTAGTTTAAACAAAAAAACCCCCTAAAAATGCATATATGTAAGTTTTTAAATAGTTATATCACAAAACGTGCATTTAGTCATGAAAATTATATGAAAATACAGTAATTTGTGAATATTTCTCACTGAAAAATACTGTGAATAGGTGAATCTTCTGCGAATAATCTTTGAATAGACAATTCCACGAATCGTGAGTCCGCGATTCATTCGGGGGGGTCAACTTTAGTGCTTGAAATTACAGGTAACTTGAATAGTTTTCTCACTTAGTCGTAAGTCATATATTCTTTAAGAGTAATGTTGTAACATGACTTTGAAATTATTTAAAAGTGTTTTTGATGATCATTTAAGGTATAATCTATATATGATGATAGTATAAGGTATGCATTTGTTGTTTGAAATATTAAGGTGAGTACTAGTCATAAACCTTTTTGGGGGGAGTCAGTTATAAGCATTTTTGGAGGGGGAATGTCTAGTATTAGTGGATTTTACCTATTCGCAAATACCTTGTGTTGACTGTCAACTCTTATTTCAGTGCCCATTAGGATGGATATTTTATCTTGTATTGAGGCTTAAATGGAGATACTGAGCCAATACATATAATTTATCATACTAATTTATATATTTCATTTTCATTAGGGCACTGAATAATCCTGATGGGTTGCAGCACTTGGTCCTCAAGACCTAATTTTCATAATCAGTCAATCAATACATGTTTGTAAAGGTAATCTTTTTTTTTTTCAGGAAAAATGAATCCCTATCAGTATCAAGCACCACCCACAGGCATCGAATTAGTGCCTCGACCTTTGAAAATGAAGCTTACTGTTAGAGCTGTTGGAGCAAATTCTTCATCACATGGAAGGCAACGAACAGTTGGACAGTTACTGGGAGTTATTTTTGGAATATGTCTTGGTTATATTCTTACATCTACAATTAGACACTTCATGTTAAATCCTCACATATGTTTTTCTAAGCACAATATTCCAGTATATGATAATATCAATGAGGCTTTTAGAATAATAAAGCATGATAGAGGTAAAGATACTCACAATAGTGCAAAAAGTTTAGTTTTTGTTGGAGTTATGACTGCAAGTATGTACTTGAACACTCGTGCCAAAGCTGTTTATGAAACATGGGGAAGAGAACTACCAGGAAAGATTGCATTCTTTACCTCAGAAGCATCTGTTTCAGCTGGTGATTTACCAGTCATCAGATTAAAAGGTGTTGACGACTCTTATCCTCCCCAGAAAAAATCATTCATGATGTTGAAATATATTGCCGAGCATTTTAGTGAACACTTTGAATATTTTATGCGTGCTGATGATGATGTTTATGTGAGGTCAGATAAGCTAGAAAGTTTTCTTCGTTCAATTAATAGTTCAAAGCCTCATTTCATTGGACAAGCTGGAAAAGGTAACCAGGATGAATTTGGTCATCTTTCTTTGAAAGATGATGAAAATTTCTGTATGGGAGGACCCGGTGTAATTTTGAGTCGAAGTACACTTTTGAAAGTGGCTCCTCATGTTCGGGATTGCTTGAAAAATTTACGGTCTACTCATGAAGATGTAGAAGTTGGCCGGTGTGTAAGGAAATATGCAGAGGTTCCCTGTACTTGGTCATATGAGGTAGGTCATATAATATTCATTGCTACTGATTAAGCAGTTTTTATACTAGGTGTTCCTATGTAATTACAAACCATTGCCTTTTATGTGGAAGCGTAAAACTTAGTAATCAAATACTAGTTAACTGTTGGTTGGTAGGTAAGTGGATTAGCCCTCCACTCATCTCCCATCGTAGAGTATTTTTTTCTTTTTTATTTTGGTTGCTGTCAAGGATGGAATTCTTGTTGCAGTTATCCCTGACTACCTGATTATTAGGACTTATGGATTTTTCTTGTATGTATTTTGTGTTTTGTATGTTTTTGTAATGGAAGAGAAGGAAACAGAACAACAAAGGTGTGTTGATTGATCTCCACAGCTTTGTTCTTCCCATTGTAGTTCTTGAACCCACAAATTTTCCAGGTAGGGATGTTCAAACTGGTCCCATTTGCAATGGAAGAGACTTGGTAAGAAGTAGAAAAGCATTTGCTTGTGCATCAGGGGAGAAACCCCTCCCCCCACCTTTTGACTCCAAACCCTCCCTATCCCATTGGCTTACTGCTACTTTCATGTTATCTCCTCTTGCTGTTTCCAATGGGAGTGGAGTAAGGTGCAGGTTCGGGGGTCTCCCCATAGGAGGCTGTGAGCTGTGCTTGTGCTTAGCTACCTCATACCCTTGCTACATTGGTTGCTCCTGGGGTAAATGCTTCCATGAAGTACATGCAAAAGATGTGTTCTTCCCTGGATATCCCAGGAATTTATCTTTTGTATCATACTTCTTTTGCATTGCTTAGGCTAAGTTAGAATGTAGGGACTCCTCTGTTACTGTATTGTTTCCTGTTCCCACTAAGGAGCTTCAGCTAACATCATGCTAGAAGGAGATACCCTTTGTGATAATGATCACGTCCTGTTTTAGTGATGACAGTGACCTCTGTCTTTACCAGTTCTCATGCCTTCCTCTTTGTCATCTTCATCAGGCTCTTCCTCCTAATATTTTCTTCCTCTTGCTCCTTGTACAGGAAGAGATATAAGTTTTAGAAGTCCTCTCACAAGAGATCCAATAGGACTAAGTGTGATATGCTAACTTTGGCGTTGTGTAAGATCCAAAGGGTAGAAAATGAAGTTCTGGAAGAAAGGCTCTCATTTTCCTCGCAGATGAGAGTGCCAGCCTTTGGGAAAATTATGTGCCGAGTTGACATGACAGCATTTCCATGCTTCTCCAGGTATGTTTTGCTGAGAGCAGTCTCTTTTTACAAAACAAACCAGTTCTGGCAACCTCCATAGTCTTTCCAAATAGTAAGGTAGAGACTGTGGTAGAGAAAAAACATAATTACAGCCAAGACACCTTAATACAGGTAGTCCCTGGTTATCAGTGGACTTGGTTATTGGCGATTCGATTTTTGTGGGGCTTGTCTAGTGCCAAAAGCCAATTTTCGGTGCCATAATGCACTGATTTCTGGTTATTGGCGCCGTAATAGAGAATTAGCGCCGATGCATACCTAAGAGAGGTGTCCTTACCTGGTTATTGGCTCCATGAGCGAAGTGCCGAAAATCATTTTCATATATTGGCGATTTTCACTTATCAAGCCATCAGAATTGAACCCCCGCTGATAGCTGGGCTGCCTGTACGCTGTATGGTCTTTTAACCCTGGATAGGTATCATTATTTGTGCGGTAGTGTCGAGCTTGACCCTGGCTCAAAAATAAATCATGAAAAATATATTTGTGCATTAATATGTAATTTTTTAATTGCTCTAAATACTTCAAAGAATGCTAAAAACTACTGAAAAGATAAAGAATACCCATCTACAAATTAACTATTTATTACAAATAAATAAAAAAAATGTACAAAAAACTTTACAAAAATACATATATACTACATAAAAAATTTAAAGAATCCTTACTTAACATTATGTGACTGCCAGAAAGGAGATCATAATCTGAAATGAGAAATAAGGGTAAGTTTTTTGGCCAAAAAATTGTCAAAATTTAACGTTCTATTTTTTTTTGTAGTTAAATGAAATATTTTTTTCATAGAATAAACTTATATTATCCTAGGATGGAAATACATAAAAAAAATCTGCGCTAAGATGTAATTTACTGTTATATCAGGGGCCAGATCTAAAGATAATTTTTTCACTTATTTTCGCCATGAAAATTTCTTATAAAAATCGTTGTAACTGTTATTAGATATGATATTTATGCATGAAAATATACCTAAATATCACAAATTCTATAGAAAACAAGAATATAGAGATATGCCAACTTACCTTTCGGGTATGTCCACAAAATGCCCCCAGACCACACCAACTCCGATGGCCAAATCTGCCACCTGAAATGGAGGAAGGGTACATCTACTTCAAGGTGTTCTTTACTTATCTAATTATTCGTGGATTTGCATAAAACTTGTATGGAGGCTTGCTGGATGGTTGAAAATTATTTTTAAGCTATAAAATTTTAATTCTGACCAAAAAAATTGATTTGAAAAGGAAATAAATGATGTATATTTTCTAACACTGATTCCAATCTATGGCCATGGCGTCTGTGGCATAAGCCAGAGGGTCCAGGTTGGGAGCCACATAGCATGGGAGCTTGTGGTTCGATTGTGATGCGAAAAGATCCACCTGGAGGCCTGGGACCCTTTGGCATATCCACTGGAATGAGCGCCTGTCCAAAGACCATTTGATTCTAGAGGAACTGAACGAGACAGAGCGTCTGCTATCAGATGAGTGGAGGATAGATGCCATTTGTGCTTGTCCGCTAATGAAAATATGGCTATCATGACATGGTTCACATGACTTGATTTGGATCCTCCCCTGTTGATGCAGTGTACTACTACTGCACTGTCCAGTACCAGTTTGATATGAGAGTTCTTGGCTGGTAGGAGCCTCTTTAATGTGAGGAACACTGCCATGGCTTCTAATACATTTATGTGAAGCTGGCGGAACTGAGGGGACCAAGTTCCTTGTACTTTCTTGTATTGGGAGTATCCTCCCCACCGCTTAGGGAAGCGTCCGTGTGGATAACCAACGCGGGGGGGGGGAATTGGAGAGGAACAGACTTTGGACAGATTCTTGATCTCCGCCCAGGGGCGGAGTCGCTTGCAGAGAATCGGCGGAATGGCTGACAACTTGTCTCAAGACTTGTTGTTTGCTCTCGAGCGCCAGACCCGATTTATGTCTTTCAGCTTTGCCTTCAGTAGAACATCTGTCACTGATGCGAACTGCAGAGAACCTAGGATTCTTTCCTGGTTTCTCCTTGATGCTTTCTTGCATTTGAGGAATTGCCTTGTAGTTTTGGCTATTTCTTTCCTTTTGTCCGACGGAATTGACAGAGTATGGGAGCTTAAGTCCCATTGAATGCCTAGCCATTGGAAGCGGGTGTCCGGCGTTAGCCTGGACTTGGACCTGTTTATTTGGAACCCCAGATGTTCCAGAAATTGGATTACTATGGCTGTAGCTTTTTGGCATTCTTCGACGGTTGTTGCCCAAACAAGCCAGTCATCCAGATACGCTACTACCATTATCCCTTGAGATCTTAGTTGTTGAACTACTGACTCCGCCACTTTTGTGAATACTCTGGGGACCACGTTCAACCCGAAGGGCATCACTTTGAATGAGAATGCCTGGTTCCCCAGCCTGAAGCCTAGGTATGGACGGAAGTGTCTTGCTACTGGGATATGATAGTATACATCTGTAAGATCGATAGAGGTGGTGACAGCCCCACGGGGAAGTAAGGTCTGCACCTGCGATATAGTCAGCATTTTGAACTTGTCGCAACGAATGAATAAGTTTAGACGGGATAAGTCTAAGATTATTCTTCGTTTGGTTGAGCCTTTCTTTGGCACGCTGAACAAGCGACTTTGAAACTTTAAATGCTTGACTTTTGATACTACCCCTTTCTGAAGTAGTTCTTCGGCATACTCTGTCAGTTCTGTGTTGGATAGAGGAACAGTCTCCCTCCTACCTGAGGGTTCTCACTGACTTGGGGCAGTTCGAGACCCACGTCCGCCTCGTAAGTGCTTGCCTCTAATGAGGGCTCTTCCGCCACCTCTTTGACGAAACGAACCCCTAGCCCTGCTTCCTCTTCCAAACTTGTTAAAGGTTTGGAATGCCTGACCTTCGAAGACCAGATTGAAGGCCGGTGAGACAGCAAACGAGGTAGAGGGTTGGCTCTGAGGTGTCAGGAAGAGAATAGGTTGAGCCTGGTTCTTCGAGGTGGAAGGTTGTACCACCTGGGAGACCGGTACTGCCTGGACCATTTGTTGTTGTTGGGAAGCTTGATAGGGAGTAAACTTCCTCGGCTTCTTCAACTTCTTAGCAGATGTAGAAGAAGTTTCAGGCTTCCTCTTAGCTGAAAGGCCCCAACGGACCTTAAGGCTTTGGTTCAGCCTTGTAGCTTCATGATGAACCTCACCATGTAGCTTCATGATGAACCTCGTTAACCAGGTCTTCTGGAAAGAGGTCAGCACCCCAGATAGGAGCGGCGAGCAGTTTATTAGGCTCGTGGCGAATAGTCGCCTCTTGCAGCACATGTTTTCTGCAATTCCGTCGTGCGACCACGAAGTCGTATAGGTCGCACTGTACGGTATGAGTCTGTGCCTTGGCTAGCAGTTTGAACAGAGGTTCCGTGCCATATGTTATCGCGGCAACCTCTGTCATAACCAGGGCATTTAGTGTCCTCCCTGGCCTAGACCTGGCATCAAATTCCGCCTGAATCAGATTGTCAGGTAGCCTAGGGAGCCTCTCGCTAAACTGTACTATTGCACAGTCCGGCTTGAGTTTGCCTACCATGAACGTGGATGGTAGGTCCGTCCAAAGGTCTTCAGCGCTAGGAAGCAAAAGGGAAGTTGGCTCGGTTTCCCGAAGCTGCGGCATAGGCTCGTCCTTCATGGCGTCCTGGAGAGTCAGCTCTGCTAACTTTGTGGTGAACGGAGTAGGAGTCTCTCCATCCGCCACAAAGATGGTAAAAGGACTCTTAAACGCCTGGAGCTTGGTGTTCCGCAGTCCCAGTCGTCCAAGCTCCTCAGCCACTCCCTTTGGGCCTGATCCCGGCTGTAGTTGACAGTTTCCTTTGGGATCCTGTCCTCCCTCCTCATCGCCGTCTCTGTAAGACGGGCGTAACCCATGAATGGAGGTTGCAGATTGGTGGGGTGGAACTCGAAGTCCTCTATTCTTCGAGTGCCGCAGCCCTGTAGTGTCAGCATACCGTCCTTAAACGGAGCGTACACTGCTACTCTCCATGGGTGGTTTGGAGTGAAGGGAGGTAGAGATTCGTAGTCTGGCATAGGCTGGACTGCCATAGCAGGCTGTGAGAGGACTGTAGTAGTGCTCTCTCTAAGACCCGCCATGAGATTCTCTTGATTGGTCAGCCTTTCCGAAATATTTCGAATGGACTGACCAGATTCCTCGAAGGATGTCGAGATGTGTGACAACATCTGTTCGAATTTATCCTGTACCAACTTCCCAACTAGACTGCCCATCTGCTGTATAATGTTTGCAGCAAATGTGTCTGTGTTGAAAGGTGCCGAGTCCTTAGACACTGTAGGTGTTTTTGGGCGTGCCCCGGTAGAGGTTGAAGGCTCAGGATTAACAGAGGCCTGGGCCTTATCCTTTGAGGATTTGCCTTTCGACCCTTTCGAGTATGAAGACGAAGATGACTTAGTTTTCTCTGCTCCGGGGTGGTGAGCCGAAGACTTATGAGACTCAGAAGACGTGGTCTTTTTAGACGTTGTCTTCTCCAGGGTCTTCAATTCTCGCTTCCCCTTTACTTTGGGGATAGCTTGAGTGGACTTCGGCCTGACCGAAATCTCACTCTCTGAAAATCCTTGGAAGGAAGTAGAAGAGTGTACAGGAAAAGAAGAAGATCCAGAAGGACCCAAGGGAAGCCCTTGGGCCCCCAACAAACCTGCCTCAACAAACATACCACCTGGATCACCTACCGCCATTGGTTCCAGGTTGAGGTCTAAGGTAGCCACGTCGTCTGCCAATTCGGGGTTGCTCTGGGCCGCCAGCGCCTGGGCCACCTGAACTTGAATGGACGAGATGTACGGGGCCGCCGCTGCTGGGTCGACGTATGGAGTAGCCTTGGCTCCAGGGAAGAGGCGGAGAGCCATACTCTTATCCAAGATGTATGGCTGCCCCTTGGTGACATTTTTCCCGAAGCCGCCGACCCAGGCCTTCAGGGTGGCCGCTGCGGCGTCCTTCACGGCGGAGGCCTGGAAGAGAGGGTTATTGTAAACCTTAGGGAAGGCTAAAGATTGGTCAACACATAATTCAAGATTTCATTATATCTTTTATGTACATTTATATATTTCAATTATATGGCGGATAGAATCCGGTATAAACTTACACCGGAGGTAAATTGCTTGACTAATTCGTAGCATATCGAGCATGCTTAGTGGTGCCATACCGCTGAATCCCCAAAGCGGATGGCGCAGACGGTCCTGGAGTATGGCATTACAGCCGGACTCCTGGCAGTTGGTAGCCTGTAAGTGGACAGATACATGAGTATCAACACTAGTTAACGGGACTAGCCCGTTAAGATATAATACTCCGCTATATGCCGGAGCGGAGAATTATGTGTTAACCTTCTCCTGTTCTCTTGAGAGTCTTTAGGTCAGGTATGCTAGTAGAAAGTTCCGGTACGCCGGAGAAGGAGTTTCACCAAACTAGCAACCAGCCTCAACGCCGGGGTGGGTACAAGTACGGCGGGGAGCAACAAGAGAAAGTTAACCTAATAGTAAAATATAACCAAGGAGGAGCGTAGCTCCGCCGTAGAAAAACTCGCAAGCCGAAGGAGAACCCGGTTGGTGAGTAGGTACTCCGCCAGCTAGCAGAATTCAGCATGAAAATACAAAATTAAAATCAAAATAATTCAAAACAATAAATCAAGAAGAAGCATGTATAGGAGCTCTTCTCCGTCATCCCCCCAAGGATGCAGCTGGCGGAACCAGCCGAGCCTGCCGCTGGCACGGTGGGTAAGTAGGAGGTGACCGGGGTAGGAGAGAGAGCGAGAGGAACCCTAGGGTTTCTGAGTACGGACGAGCCAGATGGCCAATCTGACCCGAGCGCACCCAGGCCCCCCGTGGAACCCAAGAAGAGAACGGTATGAAAGACATATACAAGGTACCCTCCCCCACACGAAACTCCCGTATCCCCTCCGAGAAGAGAGAAGGAGGGGAGAGAGCCCGGGTGTTGCCACGGCAACGTGAGCGAGCGGTACGTGCCTCCCCGACTCCCGTAGGGGAAGGGGAGGAAGGGAGGGTGACTGAGCCGGTCGCTCAGTGCGATTGCCTGGCCCACCGTGAACGTGGTAGGACCACGTGGACGGTAGGCCCGACGAAAGAGATAGCCTAGGCTACCTCTAACCGTCTCTACATAAAATAAAAAATACATAATATAATAGAAAAGAAGGGAATCAAAAGTAAAAGAGAAAGAAATGTCCTAGAGAGGCTAGGCTAACCGACCCGGGAGGGAGGGCGCCTAACCACTCGGGAGCTGGACTCTGCCGGTATGTAGGAACGGAGGGCAATTGCCAGGGTGGTAGGACTAAAAAGAAAAGGACATACGTCCTAAATGCCTAACAAACCTAGACATAGGCACATGCATGCATGAACACTGAGCTAAGGTAATAAGGCATGAGCTCAATCGAGCTGGATTCCCATAAAATCAAATAAAATCAATAGCAAAATCTTGCACGGCACAAAAACATAAAATAAATACTGCACAGAAACAGCTACTTTGGTATGGGAGACTGAAGGAGCTGAATAAGAATAACACGAGGCGAGCCGGGTAGGCGAGCCTGTAGCCATGTCGCGGAGGGCACCGTCATATAACCTAAATAAAAGTGGTAAAACGGGCCCTAACTGGCTAAAATTACGTGAAACACTTAGGCAGTACTTAACTTAGTTGCAGCAATAGCTTGGCGCTCCATCACTAATGGTAATCCAAAAAGTCAAGCGAAATAACACAGCAAAGGAAAAACACGTGCGTGCTAGATTCTGCTAACAGAAAGGATGGCCGCTAGAGGCGCTGGTGTTGGCGTGGGAGCGCTGGTAGTAGTAGTTGCTGGCGCGGGCTGTGTATCAGCTCTCTCTAGCAGGGGGATTTTGTGAAGGAGAGATCTAAATGACAAGAGGCCCGTGGTAGTGGTTTCACTCGCCCCAGAAACCATACCGGCACCCTCTTTTTATTTAGGGTGAGCGAGTCAGAATGTTCTGACATCCCATTTTGGTTTTTTCTCTGGTAATGTTAGCATTATTTACCTTAGAAATATGAACTAAAAGGATATTTCACAAAGCGACACGGGCTGAGCCCAGAAAAGGGATTTTGACGTAAGAAAAATCTATTTCTGGGTGAAGGACCTGTGTCGCCCAGTGAAATAGGTTCCTTTAGCACTATTTCTAAGGTAAAATATTGTTATAATACCAGAGAACAGCTAAATTGGAAATGCCAGATTATTCTGGCTCGCTTACCTTTATTAAAAAGGTGTCGGTATGGTTTCTGGGGTGAGTGAAACCACTACCACAGGTCCTTTTCCATTTAGTCTCTTCCTACATCAAAAAACCTCAAAAAGAGAGGAGCCGACCTAAGGCTTACTACCTACTACCGTGTAGGTAGCGCCTCTGCTGCCATCCCTGCAGATAGCACCCAAGCTTGGTTTACACAAGGGGGGGAAAAAAGATAAGGGTGGGATTTCACTGGGCGACACGGGTCCTTCACCCAGAAATAGATTTTTCCTATGTCAAAATCCCTTTTCTGGGCTTGGCCCGTGTCGCTCCGTGAAATAGTACCAGAGAAAATACCAAGCGTAGGAAAAAGGAAAAACATAAAATACTTCCAAAGGGCAAATGAAAAACAATTAAGGTTAGTTCATTATAATCTAGATTAAGTTACAAACTGGTAACATTAAGACTAAATAACCTTAAAACTATCATAAAATATAAAACACCATAGTAAATACACATTTAGATGGAAGTTTCTTATGAACTAATAATATGTACAATATGTTACATCCAAGGACCAGTACGGCTGTGACGTAACTGGGCTAAGGCAAGAATGCTAATGAGGCCGGTAGGAAGGAGAAGGCAAAGGAGAGACATAAGCTAGACTACTGACTACTATCTCCGGCTGTATCGGGGGAAACTGTGTTTTCCGCCGCTACCGCCGGGTACTTAAGGGCTTCCAAGGACTTAAGATAATGGCTTTTGAATACTGTCGGAGATTTCCAGCCAGTGTACTTCTTCAGATCTTCAAATTTCATATGTTGGAAAAAGTTTATTGAGGTAGCTATAGCCCGAATATCATGTACCTGTGGGAAGGGTTGGCTTGTTTGATAAAATATAAAATTTGTTGCCTAATAGCTTTTAGGAAAATAGTGCCACCTTTTTCTCTAATAAATAGAGGTCCAGAAGATTTCAAAGTTGTCCTGTCTAAGTAAGCTTTCAATGAAGTGACTGGGCATAGGGATGGGTCCTGTGGAAGCGGAATAATTTTCCAAGGGGCCCACCTATCTAATGGATCCTCAATTTTGGCAGGAAATTGTCGATCTGGAGAAAGTAATACTTCCCCTGAAGGGAAAAATTCTATATGACCTGGGTCTCTAGATAAGGCCGACAGTTCTGAAATTCTAGCTCCTGAGGCTAAGCTTATGAGGAATAGTGTTTTCCTCAATAGGGCTAGATAGTCGCACAAGGTATTGTTAGTATCTGAGGCCAACTTAAGAATATCATTTAAGAACCAGGACACTGACTCGGGCCGCTCAGTAGGTCTGAGCCTGGCGCAAGGCCTGGGGATAGAGATAAAGTATGAATCCATTAGATCTATCTTGAAACCGAATTGGAAAATCTTTTTCAGAGCCGATTTGGTAGTAGTGATGGTACTAGCTGCCAAACCTTTTTCAAATAATGATCTGAAAAAGGAGATTGCAAGATTTGTGTTCATGGTTTGTGCATTAAACTCGTTCAGGAAAGCAGCCAGTTTTTTAACTGCTGAATCATATTGATGAAGGGTTGATTCACATTTATCAGATTCTAAGAACATGATGTTCTGAGGATCGATATCAGCATCCCTCTGAGCTGCAAACTTCATGAAGTCCATAAAGTTAGGGCTTTCTGAATTCCTGAGGAAGCGAACACAGTCCGCGTTTGCACTAGCTGTGACAGCTTGTGGTTGGGAATCCGTTGAGGGCGGAGCCCCAACTCCAGAAGAAGAGGGAACCAATTGCTCTTGGGCCAATTGGGAGCTCTCAGAGCAATGTGACCCTTGAATGTCCTGAGCTTGTTCAGAACTTTCAGGAGAAGATTCACCGGAGGAAAAAGGTAAATCTTGTTCCATTGATTCCAATCTATAGCCAACGCGTCCATGGCATAAGCCAGAGGGTCCAGGTTGGGGGCCACATAACAAGGGAGTTTGTGGTTCAACTCCGTGGCAAAGAGATCCACCTGAAGACCCGGTACTAGCTGACATACCCAACTGAATGACTCCTTGTCCAGAGACTACTCGGACTCCAGTGGGACTGAGCGTGATAGCGCATCCGCCACCACGTTCCTTATTCCGGCAAGGTGAGTGGCTGATAGGTGCCACTTGTTCTTGCCTGCTAGCGAGAAGATGGCTATCATGACATGGTTCACGTGGCTTGATTTGGAACCTCCCCTACTGATGCAGTGTACTACCACTGCGCTGTCGAGCACCAGCTTGATATGAGATTTCTTGGCTGGGCGAATCTTCTTCAGGGTGAGGAATACCGCCATGGCTTCCAGCACATTTATATGAAGCTGGCGGAATTGAAGGGACCATGTTCCTTGTACCTTCTTGTACTGTGAGTACCCTCCCCAACCTGTTAGTGATGCATCTGTGTGGATCGCTAAGGCCGGCGGAGGGAATTGTAGGGGAATTGTCTTTGCCAAATTCTTGACCTCTGCCCATGGACGAAGACGTTTCCGCAAGATCGCCGGAATCGGAGCTAACCTGTCCCGGAACCTTTTGTTTGCTTTTGAACGCCAAACCCGGTTTAAATCTCTCAGTTTGGCTTTCAACAGGACGTCCGTCACCGAAGCGAATTGTAGAGAACCTAAGATTCTTTCTTGGTTTCTCCGGGATGTCTGTTTGCATTTTTGAAATTGTCTGGTTGCCTTGGCTATTTCTCTCCTTTTCAACGGCGGAATTGATAGAGTGTGCGAATCCAAATTCCAACGAATTCCCAGCCACTGGAAACGGGACGCCTGGGTTAGCCAGGACTTTGTCCTGTTTATCTGGAATCCTAGGTATTCTAGAAAACGGATGACCGTGGCAGTTGCTTTGCAACAATCTTCGATGCTTGAGGCCCACACGAGCCAATCATCCAGATAGGCTACTACCATGATTCCCTGAGACCTTAGTTCCTGGACTACCGTATCCTCCAACTTTGTAAATATCCTGGGTGCTATGTTGAGCCCGAAGGGCATTACCTTGAAGGAGTAGGCTTTGTTCCCTAACTTGAAGCCTAGGAACGGGCGGAAGTGTCTTGCTATCGGGACATGATAGTAGGCGTCTGTAAGATCTATAGAGGTGGTGACGGGCAAGTAAGGTCCGCACCTGTGAAATGGTCAGCATCTTGAACTTGTCGCAATGAATGAATAAATTTAGACGGGATAAGTCTAAGATTACTCTTCGTTTGTCCGAGTCTTTCTTTGGCATGCTGAACAAGCGACCTTGAAATTTTAAATGTTTGACTCTTGACACTTCCTTTTTGAAGGAGATCGCGGGAATACTCTATCAACTCCACCCCAGACCTTTGGACACAATACTTTGGGCCCAATTGCTGAACCTCCAACGATGACGAAAGAGGTACAGCCTCCCTCCTACCTTGGGGTTCTCATTGGGTTGCTGATGGACGGCCTCCACGTCCTCCGCGTGAACCCCTGCCTCTGCTGGTAGCCCTTCCGCCGCCTCGTTGACGAAAGGCGCCTCTAGCTCTGCTGCCCCTACCGAACCTATTGAAGGCCTGAAATGCCTGGCTTTCAAAGGTTGGGTTAAAGGCTGGGGAGACAGCAAAGGAGGTTGACACCTGCGGATGTTGGGACTGAGTCAACAGCACAAACTGCTGTTTGGGTTGGCTCTTAGAGGTAGAGGGTTGGGGAACCGGTACTGCCTGAACCAAAGCTTGCTGCTGCGGTGCCTGGAAGGGCTGGAACTTCCTAGGCTTTTTCTTTCCTCTGGGATTCGATGTGGAAGACTCCGATTTTCTCTTGGAGACTAATCCCCACCGAACCCTCCGGCTTTGGTTCAACCTAGCAGCCTCATGTTGCACCTCGTTTACCGCTGAGGCTGGGAAGAGATCCGCCCCTCATATAGAAGAAGCCAGGAGTTTGTTGGGTTCGTGCCTGATCGTTGATTCTGCTAGGACATGCTTCCTGCAGTTCCTCCTAGCCACAACAAAATCTTATAAGTCACATTGCATACTTAGCAATTGTGCCTTAGCAATGATCTGGAACAACGGCTCTTGTGCATAGACAAGAGCCGCTGTCTCTGTCATGACTAGACCGTCGAGGGACCTCGCAAGCCGTGTCCTAGCGTCGAATTCCGTCTGGATGAGCCCATCAGACAGCCTGGGTAGTCTCTCACTAAAGAGAGAGATGGCACAGTCAGGTTTGAGTTTGCCAACTGAGAAGGTGGCTGGGAGGTCTACCCATTTGTCATCTGTTCCGGGAAGTAGCAGAGATGTTGGTTCCGTCTCCCGGAGCTATGGCATAGGCTCATCTCTCATTGCAGTTTGCAGAGTGAGTTCTGCCACTTTAGATGTGAACGGGATTGGGGTTTCCGCGTCCACGGTGAAAATTGTGAATGGACTCCTGAAGGCCGTAACCTTTGTGTTAACACACTGCCATTCATCGAGGTTACAGATCCAAGCCTGTTGTGCCTGGTCTCGAGAGAGGATGACCGTCACTTTCGGGACCTTGTCCTCCCTTATCAAGGCAGATTCCGTAAGACGGACATAGCCTATGAAAGGGGCTTGCAACCCTGGTGGGTGGAACTCGAAGTCCTCAATCCTTCAAGTTCCGCAGCCCTCAATCGTAAGCATGCTGTTTACGAAAGGTGCATAGTTAGCTACCCTCCATGGGTTGCTTGGGTGGAAGGGAGGGAGAGTGGAGGAGTCCGGCATAAACTGGCCTTGGGGTACTTGGCTGGCTTGTTGAAGCCCCGACGCTACGCCTTGTTGGAGACCTGCGACTATGGTCTCCTGAGTGACCAGCCTTTCTAAGATTTCTTGAAACTTGGTATTGACCAAGTTTCCTACCATGTTCCCCATTTGTTGCATCATATTGGATGCGAATGCTTCCTGGTCGAAGGAGGGGGGCTGTGGTCTCTCCTTGAATACTTTCGGTATCGCACCTTTAGAGGTGGATGCCACAGGGTCGGAAGAGGAAGAGTGGGCTCTTTCCTTGGAAGACTTGGTCTTCAACCCCTTGGAGAGAGACCCATGTTTGATTTTGTCCGCTCCGAGATGGTGAGCTGGAGTTTTACGGACTTGGCTGGTGCTTGATTTTCTAGGAAGGGGCTTTGGCAGCGATTTAGAGTCACGCTTGCCCTTGACTTTAGGGATCGCCGAGAGGGATTTTGACCTAAATGCCGGAAATCCCCCGGAGAATCCCTGGAAGGAAGTAGAAGAGGAAGGAGAAGAAGGTCTAGACGTGCTCAAGGGGAGGCCTTGAGCACCTACAAAGCTTGCCTCACTAGCCTCCTTACCGTTGCCCATGCCGTCCACAGTCATGGGCTCGACATCCAGATCGAGTGCCGCGACCTCCTCTGTGACCTCCTGCGCCGAAGCCTCCTCTGGGTGTTGGGACACCGCGGCTTGAATAGAAGCTATGAGAGGAGCTGCTACTTCGGGGTCTACGTAGCCGGTGTTCCTCCCCCCGGGGAAGATCAAAGTAGCCATCTCTTGGGAGAGGATGTATGGCCTTGCCTTGGCTACATTCTGCCCGAAGCCGCCCACCCATACCTTGAGGGTGGAGAGAGCATCATCCCAAACAGACTGGGCTCCCATGGGAGTAAGAGAAGGTTAGTGTTAAACTTAAACTTATCTCTTATTATTATAACTTAACTTAGGAGGCATATGTTTGACATATATGTTACAGTGGTCCACCCTGTATCTCTATGTACACGCCGGAGAGTCACTTACATCAGAGCAGACTCGTTCCACGAGATCGTAGCAGGTGATACAGTTCTCGTGATGCCACACTACTGAACCTTCTAGTTGGACTGCACAGGTGGTGTGGGTCCGGCAGACATCGTGCCCACAGGGATCCTGGAGGACGGCGTTGCAGCCGGTTTCCATACAATGGGTGGCCTGTAAATGAAATGATACATGAGTACCATTGTTAACCGTTCGGACAATGTCCGTGGTTGATATGTCATAACACCGGAGTGTTCCGGGGTTGTAAAATTATCCCTGTCTCAGCCTCCTCTTGCCATGCACCATGCTGGAGAAACCGGTAGAGCTAGTAGCAAGTAGTTAACCGTATTTCCGGTGACACAGGAGAACAGAAAACAACTGAAGCGGGGTAGCTACTACTATATTGCCATACACCGGAGAAGGAGTAGTCCAAGCAGGTAACGGGTGTCGAGATGGGAGAGATCGGGTGAGGCGGCGGAGCTTGGTAACTCCGCCATAAGACTTAAACTAAGAGGGAGGGGTAGCTCCTGAAGAAGCATGTTGGCTTCAAGGTTAAACTAAGACAAATACATAAAAGAATATAAGGTGATAAATGAAATAATGTAAGCCCGCTGGAGGCCGGAGTCTCCGAATAGTCATCACCCACAAGGAGTCCGGCTATGCCGGAATCCTGTTCCGCCAGAGCGGGTGGGAGGGATGACTGATGGCAAGGATATGGCCCAGGGAGCCGAGGGAAGCCGAGCTCATCCGAGCCTGGTGGCCTGCCGAGGCTGGAATGAGAACGGCTGAGTAGCGCCACCCGCACACCATGGGTCCCTGTGGGGGCCTCCCTCCATCCCCGAGGTGGAACTCGGATCGGCTGTCAGCGACAACGTGAGCGAGATATCACCCACCTGGGTGGGAGATGTTGAGGGGGGGGTGGGGGTGTGGTAGCGAGGTGGCTACTACGTGATCGCCTGGAGCTTTCACGGTTGGGTGCGGACACCCATGAGGTGAAGAAGGCCAGACGAAAGGAAGGCTATAGGCCAACCGAAGCCGACTCACTGATATGAGATAAAATAAAACGGAAACTAAAGAATACACTGGGGGAAATGAAATAAAATGAGGCGAAGAGAAAGAGGAATGTCGTGGAGGACTAGGCAGGACCAACCGGGAAGGGTGGTCAAGACCTGGAAACTCGGAGCAGCTGGCTTAGTGTTGTGACGAATAAACGCGGGACAGGTGGCCAGGGTAGGCTAGGACCAAAAGGAGGACTAGCATAATTCTCACAGAGCCTAACAAGGTAACCTAACCAAAAGGGAACATGCATGCATGAAAAGTGGTTCGGTAGGGTCCCGAAAGGCTACAAAACGGGAACACGTGCTCGGTAAATTCCCCCGTGTAGAGACAATATCGTCAACAATGCATCACCAAAAATAATATAACAACTAATGACATAACAATACTGATATAATAATTCGAGCTCACTTGGTATGGGAGACCACGTGAGACACGAAACGAGGAGACACAAAGGAGCACGCTGCTATGGCGGCTCAGGGCCGGCGCCACGTGGATCGTCGACTCATAAAAACCTAAATAATTTGGTTAAACCTGCCAAGGGCGACCCCTAAATAGTGTTAACTATAATAGCAGTACTTAACTTGGATGCAGAAGCAGATTGACGATCCATGTTGAAATAAAAATTCCAAAAAAGCGATAAACACAACACAGCAAAATAAAATGCTTGTGCAGCGTAGTAGTGCTATCAAAGGAATGACGGCAGAGGCGCTACCTACACGGTAGTAGGTAGTGAGCCTTAGGTCGGCTCCTCTCTTTTTGAGGTTTTTTGATGTAGGAAGAAGCTAAATGGAAAAGGACCTGTGGTAGTGATTTCACTCGCCCCAGAAACCGTACCGACACCTTTTTAATAAAGGTGAGCGAGCCAGAATAATCTGGCATTTCCAATTTAGCTGTTCTCTGGTATTATAACAATATTTTACCTTAGAAATAGTGCTAAAGGAACCTATTTCACGGAGCGACACGGGCCAAGCCCAGAAAAACCAAAATTTTAAACTGAAAATTAACAAAATAAAAATTCAGATAACTTTGGAATCTCATTTTCGAGTCACTACACCAGGATAGAGTGTAAGAGGTGCAGCAGTTTCCGCTCCCGATAGATCGATCTTCACGCCCTTTGTCCATCTCTGATGGGGGTAAGACCTCCCACCACACTGAGGTACTAACCTCACCTCTTCCGTTCTATTTACCTCTCTCCTGGTCATCATCCTGTACTTGCTGTTGCCCCTTCAGGAGAGGCTTCATCTTCTTCTGCCCCTTCCGACGAGTTGGAGAGGAAAGAAGAAGGGGGGAATGCCTGTGGTTCTAGACCTGGGGATCGCTCCTTTAGGGGCCTCCCCTTGCTTCGAAGGTATACTTCGGAACGAGGAGTGACCCCCGTCATTAATATCTGAGGTGTCAGACTTAGAACTAAAGTGGACTTCTTTGGGAATAGCTATCAGTCCAGGCTTACTGTTACATCTCGGTAGAGGTGCCAGCAGCACAACTGGTCTGGTCTCATCACTCGACCAATGTATCACCTATGTAGTAATGGGGACCAGACCACATCTACAGCCTATCACTTGCTAGCTCCTGTCCCTGCAATGCCTCCTCCCCTTCCTGGTTTTAATGTGGCAACGCTACCTGTCCTGAGGCCTTCCAATATTCCCGCTTGTTCCTGCATCTGTACCTGCACCTGTTCCTGCCCACCTACCAGCTCCTGGACCTGATGAGTCGTCTGACGCCCCTTTGGGGCCCCTGACAACTCTGCTGCGGAAGCTGTCAAAGAGGAAGGCGAAGAAGTGTTTTCGTCTTCAACTTCGTCTTCGTCCTTGTCATCATCGTCATCACCTGCCACCTCCTCACCTCCCCCTTTGGAAGCTTCACAGCATACAAAGGGGAAGGTAGCTTCTCTGCCCCTGAAGAAGCCTTGTTTTGAGACTTCTAAGTGTCTGCAGGGACTGAGACACTGTCCCCAGGGACCAGGGTCTCGGGAGCCTCTGGAGCTCAAACCAAGGTTTGTTCTCCAGCCTCTGCTTCCAAGGGCACTGCTCCAGAGACAGAGACCATGTCGAAGTCTCATTCGCAAGAATCTTCGAATGTACGACCACCTATGGAGGACGTACATCCACAGTCAATGAAGGGGCATGGAGCAAGAGTAGAGACCAACCCATGGCTCGGACCTACCTGTGAAGACCAAGCATGGTTCTTCTACAGGAGCCAGGATTGATGTCTCCATTCTTCAGAGTAAGGCATCTGGAGAAACTAAAAGGAGGTCCCCTGTACAGCCCTCTTTGTGTGAGGTTTTTGACCTCAAAGAGGGCTGGGGTGCGTTGTGATGACAATGCATGGGAATGCCATCGTTTAGGGTATTGCGCTCTCATAGACCCACGCCCCTGTCACCATGGGTCAAGGGTATGGCTCACTCCCCCAGCAGCAGCGTTGTTAGGAGGAGGGAGAGCATCCGGTCCTCCTATCCTATTCCCTCTACCTCCTCGGGCTACACCAGGAGGGGCGAGGGGTTATGTTCCTGGAGGGGTTCTAGGATCCCACCGGAAATACGCCCTCGTCGCTGAGGAAGGATCTAAGGAATCTGGTGAGGTTCTCCCTCAGGGGAGAGTTGATCGGGATGACCAGTCTCTCAAAGGGCTCGAAGGTCCTCTACCCAGAGTCTCGGACACCCCAAGATTCAGAGGACTTTTGCAGAAATCGTAGTGCTAATACATCAGCATGACAATCTCGGGGAAATGACCATGGCCTCCTTGGTTGAGGGAATGCTCCGATCGTCTTGAACCCTTTTGGGGTACCCAAGTGGGAACCGAAGACCTCAATGGGGCTGCCGTGGTCAGGCCTGGCCGAAGGTGTATGGGAACAGGTGAACACCTTGTCCCTGGACAAGCTATTTCCTCGTCCTCTACCGGCCAGAGGCGTAAGTTTGGTGCACGATCTAGCAGACAGAGTCGCTCTGCTGCTAGCAGAGGCGCTGCTAGCAGAGGCGCTGCTATCACTACTACCAGTCCTGGTCCCAGTACTAGCCCTTCTACCAGTACCAACCCTGCTAGCAAGCCCCCAGAGAACCCTCTACTGACAACCTGATGGACCTGGACCCGGTTTACCTGGGTCCCGGTCTGTTGCTGCAACACCTGACGAGCAAGAGAATAGCTCTCTCAACATGAAGCAGCAACACTGGAGACTACTGCAATGGCAGCTCTTCAGGCAGTCTCCTGGCTAGACTTGTGATCCTTTACAGTGTCTAGACTTGCTGCTTCCTCCGGAGCCATAGTCCCAGGGGAAGACTCAGGTTTCAGGAGACTGCAAATTTGAATAATAACTAAACAATCAATTATTTGTTTATGGGATATCCCTTTCACTTTTGGATCTCTCTCAAATGTTTAGGGATACCATCAGCAAGGTTTTCCAAGATTGAGGGGTCGATGTTTTCCCAGACGAGGCACAGTTCTGCTTCCAATTTCTCTACTGTTGAAGTGTCCTTGTTAGGCAATTTTCCTATTATTTTAGCCAAAGGTTCTCAATGGGATTGATGTCTGGTGAGTTACCTGGCCAGTCCTCAGTGTAATCAGTTTTGCTATCAGTAAGCCACTTCTTCACAACTTTTGCAGTATGGCAAGGTGCCCTATGTTGCTGAAGAATCTCTGCTCTAGTTGTGGCGAAACAGTCAGCCAAATTGTTTGTTAATAACTTAATACACCATAGTAACTGTCTGACCTTTAGGTAGGATGATAAGCTTCCCTTTACCGCCAAAAGCAAAACTCCCCCATACCATGAGAGAAGCTGGGTGTTTCACAGTACAAGCTGTGTACTAGGGTTCCGACCTACCGGCCCCTTTTGGCACTCGTACACGTTTCCTCTTCATGTCACTGACGAGAAATTTGCTTTCATCATTCCAAAGTACAGCCCTCCACTGCCTGCGTCCAATCTTTATACGTATTTAATAGCAAAATTCTTCCTTTTTTTAACTGGGATGGAGTTACCGCAGGTTTTGGTTTAGCCTTTACTGTCTTATAGGACAATTGTTTTGTTGGTTATCCTGAATGTCCTTATAGAGATGCCTTCCAGTAACTTAACCCTTAAACGCCGACTGGACGTATTTTACATCAAAATTTTTTGTCTCTCGGGTGCCGACTGGACGTATTTTACGCCGACATACAAAAGTTTTTTAAAAAATTCGCGGAAAAATACTTTTAGCCCTACCAGCCGAAAACTCTTGAATCACGCGCCTTGGGGGATGCTGGGAGTTCACGGATCAAGGTGTTGTTTTGTTTACAATCGTTACGCAGGCGCGCAAGCGCGAATTTCTTTTGTGCCACACTAAAAAGTATCTGTGACATATCTCGGAAATTATTTCGTCACTTTGACATAATTTTTGTACCATTTTAAATTAGCCGTTACATGGAGTATTATATATGAAAATGTGCGCATTTTTATGTAGAATACAACAAAAAAATACTCATGATTGTAGCTTTTATCAGTTTTGAAATATTTTCATATAAATAACTATAAGTGCCAAAATTTTGTGATAATATTTTCTCTGTGTTGCTTTTATCGTTTTATAATGTGTTATATACCAAAATGATTACAATTTAGTGTACATTACAACGAATAAAAAAGTAACTTGTTACGTTTAACCGTTTTGCGCACAGCGCGATTTGAATACAATTATATATGAAATTTCGTTTTTGCGCTATCATATATCGCATTATTTATATATGATAATGATATTTTTTTCATTTCTGATGGTTGCATACTAAACTTCAGCCAATGACAAAAAAAATGAGAAAACCAAAAAATGAACACTTAATCTTGAAAACTAAGCACGCTGTGATTTTTTGAAAAAAATATTTTTTCCGCCTTAGCGCTCACTCTGAAACACCTCCGGCACACGGGAGACATTTTTTTTTACCGCTTCGGCGTTTAAGGGTTAAGGTTTTTTTTTTTTTTTCTTGTTCTTGTTCTTAGTGTAGGACCAAGGTCTAACTCCCTCTTTATAAAAGCTAATGTTCGCTTATTTATCTTTGGGGGTTCCCTGGCACCTTTAGATGCAAGGGTAATTCTTTCCAGCCTCCAGCCTTGAATTTTGCTTACAAATGATAGACCATTTGTTCTGTCATGCTGGTTTGTGTTGTGATTTCTTTTGTTGTTAAACCCACATTAAAGCATTCTATTAACCCTTAAATGCCGAGCCTCTATTTACCAAAGTGTCTGTCGTATGCTGGCGGTATTCGGGAGTTAGCGCCGAAGCGGTAAAAAAGTTTTTTAAAAAAATCACAGCATGTATAGTTTTTAAGATTAAGAGTTCAGTTTTGGCTCCTGACGTTTAGTATGCAACCATCAGAAATGAAAAAAATATCATTATTATATTTAAATATTGGAATATATGACAATGCAAAAAAAAAATTTCATAAATAATTTGTATACAAATCGTGCTGTGAGCAAAACGGTTAAAGCTAATGAGTTTATTTTTTGTTGTTGTATTGTACACTAAATTGCAATGATTTTGGTATCTAACAACTTGTAAAATGATCAAAGCAACACAAAGATATTATCACAAAATGATGCATGAATTCACAATGCGCGGATGTAAAATGAGTTTTTTTTTTTTGAAAATTCACTATAAATCGAAATATTGTGCTAGAGACTTCCCGTTTGTTGCAAAATAAAGGTAATTGATTGAATATTACTGGACTGTAAGTGTTTTAGCTTACAATTGCAGTTTTCGACCATTTCGGTCAAGTTAAAGTTGACCGAAGGTCGAATTTGTTCTATTTATTTTGATTCATATGAAAATATTTCAAAACTGATAAAAGCTACAACATACTGAGATGTTGCTGATAATCTGCTGTAAACTTATTTAAAGATGAATGTACTGTATTTATGATTGTGGAATAAATCACTATAAATGACTTAATTTTCCTTTTAAAAAATTCATTGGTAAATAAGACTTGGAATGTTAAATTTTTTTTACTGAAATTACTCACATGAAAAATTATATATCTGCATAACACGGGTGCAAATGCTAAAATGTTGTGTTAGAGAACCTAATAACTTTGTTTAATCAAATTTTATTTTGATTAACTATAAGTGTAAGCCACAATAGCTGTTGAGTTATTGAAGCCTTGACGTAAAGACATTATTTGCCATTTAACTTGAAAAGAGAAAGAAAGTTTGGGGCGGTGGGAAAATTCAAATAGCTCCTTTGTTAAAGCCCAAATTTACCTTAATTCTCTGATTCACCATCAGAATCATGTATTACAGATATATCTCTCTCAATTAAGTCCCAGCAACAGAGAGAGAGGAGAGAGAGAGAGAGATCTGTAATAGATGATTCTGATGGTGAATCAGAGAATTAAATGTAAATTTGGACTTTAGCAAAGGAGCTATTTAAATTCCTCCCCCGTCCCCCCCCTTTCCCTCTCTCTCTTAGCTCTTGAGTTATTGAAGCCTTAATGTAAAAACATTGTGCGGCATTTAACACAGAGAGAGAGAGAGAGAGAGAGAGAGAGAGAGAGAGAGAGAGAGAGAGAGATCTGTAATAGATCATTCTGATGGTGAATCAGAGAATTAAATGTAATTTTTTACTTAAACAAATGATCTACAGTAGTACCTCGAGATATGAAAGGCTCAACTTACGAAAAATCCAAGTTACGAAAGCAAAGACGAAAAATTTTACTGCTCTACATACGAAAAGTTTTCAAGATACGAAAGGTTTCTGAAAGTCCGAGATTCGCCCCATAACAATTTTGAAACTCGCGCCGCACGCCGCCATCTTAGTTATCGTAGACTCGCCACCATCCTCCTGCTCTCCCATTGGTTCCTGATGCTAGCTAAGCCATGAGATCCTTCTCTCTGATTGGACAGCATCCCTCCCATCATGCATCTTCTATACATACGTACTACGTGTTGGCGTGCTGTAGCTCGGCCACTTCGCACCCGAAACTTTACCGTACGCATTTGGCATTTGTTCGCTCCAACGATTTCGTTTAGTAACGTAAATTTGTTAGTGATTTCGTTGCAGTACATATTATCGTGTTGTGCGAAGACTGTATTATTACGTAACTTTACGTAAATTAACGTAGTCATGGGTCCCAAGAAAGTTGAAATTCACGGAAAGAAGCGCATGCTGTCTCTGGAGACAAAGATGGAGATCATAAAGAAGTACGAAGCTGGTATGCGATTGAGTGTGATCGCAAAGGAATACGGCCGTAATCCGTCGACAATAGGCACCATCCTTATACAGAAGAATGCCATCAAAGCAACTACACCATCGAAGGGCATCACTATTTTGTCCAGCAAGAGAAGCTATGTGCACGACGAGATGGAACGGCTGCTCCTCATCTGGATAAAAGACAAAGAAATCGCTGGCGATACAGTAACGGAGACGGCAATCGCTCACAAGGCCAGTGCTATTTTCGGCGATTTGATTGCGCAGACGGAAGACGAGGGAAGGGAAGGGACTTCAACGCCAACGCCAGAGTTCAAGGCTTCGCATGGCTGGTTCGAGAAATTTCGTAAACGGACTGGCATCCATTCGGTGGTGCGTCATGGGGAGGCTGCCAGCTCGGACACGAAAGCCGGCCGAAGCATTTAAGAAGACTTTCGACGAGATGATGACCGAGGAAGGCTACAGTTCTCAGCAGGTTTTCAACTGTGATGAGACTGGCCTTTTTTGGAAAAAAATGCCTCGTCGGACGTACATCACGGAGGAAGAGAAGAAGCTACCCGGGCATAAGCCTATGAAAGACAGGCTTACGCTCGCACTTTGTTCGAACGCCAGTGGGGATTGCAAGGTGAAGCCCCTACTGGTGTATCACGCCTCCCCCTGAAATGTCTGCTGGTGTTGAACTATGCCCCTCCCCACCCTCCTGGCCTCGAGGAAGATATCCTAGCGGAGTATTCCTTCGTTAAGATTCTTTTTCTTCCGCCCAACACCACCCCTCTCCTCCAGCCCATGGACCAGCAAGTGATAGCGAACTTTAAGAAGCTGTACACGAAACATCTTTTCAAGAGATGTTTCGACATCACCGATACCACAAACCTCACCTTGCGTCAATTTTGGAAGGAGCATTTCGACATCGTCATTTGCATCCGACTCATGGACCTAGCTTGGCAGGAGGTTTCGAGGCGAACCTTGAATTCCTCGTGGAGGAAACTCTGGCCTGATGCCGTATCCGACTGAGACTTCGAGGGATTTGACATGGGCGAAGCTGGTGCTGCAGAGTCAGAAACAGTTGACGATCCCGAAACTGTTTTGGAACCAGATCTTGACGAGATCGTTGCACTCGGCAAGTCCATGGGGCTGGTCGTCGACGAGGACGACATCAACGACCTTCTCGAGGAGCACCAAGAGGAGCTTACGACGGATGACCTGAAGGAGTTGGAGGCCATGCAACTTAACGTCGTTCAAGAGGATTTCTCTAGCAGTGGCGAGGAAGAGGAGGAGGAGCCTATGACAACGGCAGAAATTAAGGATATTCTAGGTGCTTTTCATAAAGTGCAATCGTTTATCGAAAAAAGACACCCCGAAAAGGCTCACACAGGTCGTATGCTTGCGCAGTTCGATGACGTTTGCCTGAGTCGTTTCAGGAACATTGTGAAAAGTAGGCAGAAGCAATCTTCCTTGGATCATTATTTTTTAAAGAGGCCTTCAGCATTAGCAGGAGTAAGCAAAAAGGAAGAACCAAGTGATAAAAAACAGAAAGTTGAAAGCAAAAAGGAAGAATCAAGTGATAAAAAACAGAAAGTTGAAAGCAAAAAGGAAGAACCAAGTGATGAAAAACAGAATGTTGAAAGCAGGTGAAGAAGTTGAAAATTTGTATAAAAAAAAAAAACCTACGTAAAAGTAAAAAAAAAAGTTAAAAATAAAAAAAAAAAAATTTTTTTACGTAATTTTTAGATTTTTGTAAGTTATGTGTTACAGTTTTGTTAAGGTGTTTTGTAAATTTTAGTTTTATAGTTTTCCTTGAATTTTTTATGTGTTTTCGTAAAGTTAAGTGTACGTACGTACGTACGTTATCTGCCGTTTGTCCTCCTCCTCCTCTGCCGCCACTATCGGAGATAGCCTCACTCGAAAGGTAAGCTTCCACATTTTACGTTACAGCAATAATATTTCTTGTACACTAATATACACTTTATTTACAGGTTTTGGATTTTTATTCTTAATTTAGGTATTGAATGGTTCAAATTGTTGTAGTATTTCATTGTTTATAGGTCAATTTAGCTTTATTATGAAATTTAACGGGGTGTTTTTGGAGGGCTTGGAACGGATTAGCCATTTTACATGTAGAATGTGTTCCAAGATACGAAAAACTCATTATACGAAGGCCGCCTCGGAACGGATTAATTTTGTATCTCGAGGTACCACTGTATTTAAATTCTTGTGAAATGCCAAATAATGTCTTTACTGTAAGGCTTCAATAACTCACCAGCTGAGAGAGAGTGAGACTGGGGAAGAATTTAAATAGCTCTCTTGTTAAAGTACAAATTTACCTTTAATTCTCTTATTCACCATCAGACTCATTTCTTACAGGCTCTCTCTCTCTCTCTCTCTCTCTCTCTCTCTCTCTCTCTCTCTCTCTTACACGCCAAACAATGTCTTTACATTAAGACTTTAGGAACTGAACAACTATGGAGGGTTACACTTACCCTACATTTAGTTAAAATAAAATGTAATCATAAATAAAATTTGTAGGTCTGTACTAGAGCAATTTAACTCTTATGTGGATCTTGTTAATGTAATTGTTGATAAAATGAACAAAATAATAAGAGCAGTTCTATAGAGTCTACTCCTCAGAGTTCAAACCCGAGAGACTATGTTTTTGGTTCAATCTTAGGATCTTACCAAACACTTCAATTTGTTTAGCACCGAGAGGTATGAACGCCTTTCCAGTGCTACTATTCTGGGAACAACCACCAGTTCGCTTGAGTCTAGTCATCTTCCGTATCCGTTTATCACGTAGAAGTCTCCCTCGGGACAACTTCACCTCGCTCTCTTCATAGAGAATGATGGAGGTCTGCTTCCAGTCCTTATTCTTATCCCTTGAATGAAGAAGAATTAAGAGGGAGTGCGATTTACAGGAACTTATAAATATACTAATATATTTCTCTCACGACATGCCACATTTGCCGTCATCAGTTGCATCGTCCGAGCAGTAGGTGCATATGTGTGAGTTAGTTCTTCTGGTATGTGACCGAGATGAATAGTACCTTCTCTTAATTAACCTGAAATGCAAGACAGCCTTTTGGGTCTCCCAAGAGTGACTGGTTTTGATTTTTAGATAACCAGTGGTATTGTTTCCCAACAACACCACAACATTTGCATTATCAATGAACAGGAATGTTGTCTTCCCTCTTATTTCGGTTAAAATGCAGATGCTTGAGTATATCTTTTTTTGTGCCCGATGGTTCAAGCCGAACACATTGCATTATGGAATGCACTACCAGGCAACTCGGTATTCAAGTAGAGCGAGTGGTATGGCTTTGCCTTGTTACTGCTCGCTCTTTGAGATTCTTTTCAGTTTAGTACTATTGTTTCTCCTCTGTCAAGAATTAACTATCAATTCGAATCTCTCTGCCTGGCAATCACAGACTTAGGTGTCTGGTTGGCTCAGAATTCTCGCATAATGCCCATGTCTCATGCTCCACATTTACCGTTGTGAGAATTTTAAGACAGACTCGTTATCATCTTTCTGTTTACCCCGTGGTATAACAGAAGTCTGTAGCCTAGTCTTCTGTTCCATCGCACCTGCCCCATTGGCCGCTGCGATGATGCAGAATGTTTTTCTTCAGACAATTTGAGTTTTGTCTTCTAATATACATTTCCTAATTCGTAGGGTGTTCAATTATTGTGTTCACCCCGAATTGTAAATGAATACCGGAAGACTTTGGCTGTTCCCCACCTGACTAGCTCTGCTGCCAAAGTAAATAGAAACTTCCTTCCTGATCCAACCCTCAAGAAGCAGTTCTTCTGCCAGTACAATCCCTGTGTTGTCATTACTGAAAGACTCTCCGCCTTCATTGCAAGCTCTTGACTTTCTCACCGAGCAGCAATGAAATAGTGGAATAACTTTTTCAGTCCTCTGTAAAACAACAGGGATTGAAGCAGTCTTCACAGGTTGGTGTCATCGATGGGACTTTTTCTATGATCAGAATCATGAGAGTTTATTTCTCTCAATTCAACTGTGAAGACGTAGGTCCACATTCACTAGTAATATAGTATTTTCTCCTTAGTTGAGATTCAACTACTGATGAGAAACTTCTGTCCTGCCATCACATGGGACCTCAGTCTCTAAAAGGCACTTGACTTTCGTCTAATTGCACATGCCTTGCAAGAATCATCATCTTGTCTCTCAACGTCGTTGGCAAACATGATAGATGATTTGTATGGTTGTTCTCAGCATAACCCTTCAAAAGGCAGGTGTCACGTTGTGACTATTACTGACTACGTCTCGGATACGCGGCAGCACAATCAGTCAGCATCTTGACGAGTCCGAGTCTTTTGTGATCTCCTGTGCTGTGGACTTTGTATTGGTTGATCCAGGTCAGTCGTTACTTTGTCCTATTGGTGTATTACTGTACCTATGAAGGATCAACACCCTTTATTGAAAGCCGATGCCTTTATCCACTGCAGACTTCCAATGCAGAAGTGACAAGTCTTTCTCAGAGTCTTACGAGATTGTGAGAGACTTCTCTGCAGTTGGATACGTCAAGTGGCTGGGTATATTCCATAGCTCTGAAGAATATGTCGGACTGGAAGATAGATGAGGTCTCATCACGACCATATTTTTATCTTTCTTCCTTCAGGTCTGCCCAGAGGTCCTTGAAACCTCTTTTTCTTGGGCTTGGACTAGTGGTGGATACTCACAGGTTATGTTTGCTTACCCGGCTCCTTCAAGAGGACAAGTTGCATCTCGCCTATGCTGTGCGGTTCTAGAGGTAAGAAAGATTCAAGAGTGACTGGGCTCTCCACCTTCCCCTCCTTGTCCTTCTACTCCTCTTCCTTTAGGTCAAGGATAGGACTCGAACTTACACTGGCTGGTCGGGTGATTGATGCTGTAAGCTTACACATCGAGCTTCCTTTCTGTTTTTCTTATCAGAATCATAGAACTTTGCATTAATGCATCAGACTAAATATTCTTCCCAGCCCTTTTTCGGATGAGTTACGATTCCTCACTCTTCTCGAAAAGGTACAGAAGTCTGACTCTTGATCAAACAACCCCTATGCTCCGATCAAGTTGTCAGAGGCAAGGCACTCCTCCTCCCTCTTACGACCAGGAGGAATAGCCCAGGTGTGCAAAACTCCAGTCAGTTCTAGAGGTTAACTCACATTCCTCCCATCAATCAGTGAGTCTTACTTATGTAAAGTACCGAGGGTTTGTATATCGTGTAGGAACAAATCACAATTTTTAAAAGTAAATTGTATTTTTCCTAACTTTACAAACCTGAGGTCCCTTTACATTAATGCTCACCTCATGCCACCCCTCAAATCTGAAACCTGGGTTGAAAGACAAAGTGGTGTGTTTACATCCAGGCGGGCGGGCCTATCTGCTTACCAGATGGTAGTTACTACTCAACTACCTTGTTCAAGAATTTAACGGCTGTATCCCAGCCTAGCTGAAAGTAATTCCTTATGTAAAGGACCTCAAGTTTGTATAGTTAGGAAAAATACAATTTACTTTTAAAAATTGTGATTTTAATACTTTGGGAGCATTAGGGTTGTATTTAGTGTTTACACTTTAGAAAAAGCATTTATTAGCATTTTTAGAGACCGTGCCAAACTTATGCAAAAATTCAACTTGCTGTTGGGGTGCTGGGACCTAATCTCATGTGGCACTAATTGCTCCATGAAAAAATTCACGAATACGAGACTAATTTCCTGCCATTAATGTGGATATATGTTTTACAGAAACATCCATGGAACGCTCATTCTAATAGTCAGAGGATAGTTGTGTGATAAGACTGTCTGCATTTTTTTTTCTTGAAAGAGCAAATAAATGTTAAGAAATTTCATCAGGTGCATTATATGTTCTAGTACTACGTATTCATGTTACCTGTAAAGACTAAAAGCTACAAAGGTCCCAGAGTGCTGTAAAATACATGACATGATGTTTTTAGGTTCACAGAAAGTTTCATTAGCATCTCTCGTTGAGATTGAATTCCTGCAGTTGTTGAATGATGTTAGACAGGTGGAGAAGGGCCTTTCTGTAGAGCTTTGTAATTAAAAAACATGAAAATTGTATGAAAACTATTTTATAAAATATTTCAAAGCTGTAATTTTCATTTCAGATGCAAAGTATCTTGTATCATAATAGCAGTGGAACTGAAGCCTTTACTGGTTCTCTTAAGCAGCGAGAAGTTCATCGAGCTATAACTTTACATCCTATTAAAAATCACACCCATCTATTCAGGCTACATTCATATATTCAAGTAAGTTGCAAACCTATGCTGATAGATGTTTTTATGAGTGATTGTCAAAGATACTAAAATCTCTCAACAGGAGCAACCCACTAGGTTAATCATTACATCTAGTGGGTTGCTCCTGTTGAGAGATATTTGGTAGATAGTGCTGCACAAGCAGAATGTTCCGTCAGCTTGGTCATTCCTCATCATGAATACTAATTAAGATAATGCTGTTAAAGTTAGGCCTGATATGTTTTGTTCTAATTGTGTTATTTTAGTCCGGTTAAACTTAGCATGATTCTCTTTGAGGATTTACAATATTTTTTGGTTACTTCTAATACATACTGAATCAGAAATCTTGTATATTTTACTTTTCCATTTTCTGCAGTAATTTCAAGAAGAAAGGTTTTTAATCTTCCACAAAAGATATTGGTTATTTTCTTAAATTTATTGGTTATTCTAATTTCAAGTACAGGTAGTCCCCTGGTTACGACGGGGTTCCATTCTTGAGATGCGTTATAAGCCGAAAATTGTCGTAAGGTGGAAGATCGTCAAAATTCCTAAGAAAACCTTACTTTTAATGCTTTGGGTGCATTAAAAACTGTAAACTGCATTCTTATTGCATTTTTTGTCAAAAAAACTTAAAATATTGATTATTTTGCATTTTCTGGGCCTAACCTGTGTCATCCCATGAAATGTTCCAATAGCACTCATTTCTAAGGTATAAATATTGCTAAATATGCAAAAGAAAAAAGCTATATGGTTATGCCAGAGTTTCCTGGTTCGCTCACCCTTAATTAAGGGTGTCAGTATGGAAACTGGGGCGTGTGAAACCACTGTCAGAGGTCCCCTGCCAATTAGTCTCTTCCTTTCTCAATATCCCCCGTTCTACAGAGGAGCCGTTCCAGGCCATCTACTGCCCGCTACTGCTGCTACTAGCGTCCTGTCCGCAATTCCTTTAATAGCACTGTTTACGTCTAGACGTGTGTGTGCGTTTTTGAGAATTCTTCCCTTTGTTTTTGAAGCAACAATGTCTGAGCGTCAGGAATCCATTGGATCTAAGTTGAGTACTGCAATTAATACGTTTCCACTTTTTAGGGTAGTGATGTTAATTATAAGTATGTTAGGCGTTGTTATTTAGCGGGAGCCTGTACGACGCCGCTCCCGAGGCAGCCATTTCGTGCATCGCTACCCGCGAATTTTCATATTCATGACGACGTTCAATTGGTCTTCCATACTAATTGTAGTCGCCTTATCTGGATAGATTAGCAGTTACTCAGAATTTAAGAGCATATTTATTTCTATCCTGACGTTATATGATAGTTTTCTGAACGCGAGGGTTATACTAGCCTTTCCACTCGAGCCACGTGGTCTCGGAAGGTAGCCTAGATCTGGGATTCCTTTTATCCTTCCCCTTCGCCTGTCTTCCCAACTGATTCGTTGGTTGGGCGGCGTAGCCATCCCTCCATTTTTCCCGTATGTTAGTCTCATAAATAAGGACTACCTCACCAGGTTGAATTTCATTTGAAGGGTATCGGCCCTTGTCGTGACCTACACACGATGGTCCTTGAGCCACCCTAGCCTTCCTGGCCAATCGCGATTACAAAGTCCAATTAGGCGGGTTAGGCTAGCTGCTCAGAGCCTCCCTGGCTGACATGTCCAGATCGTTCCGATTTTGCGAAGGTTAAGCCAGCCGCTCGAGAGGACTCATCCCTTTTCTCCCCTACCCTTTCCCTGTCCCCTCTCACATCAGGACTATTTGTATTACATTTATTATCATTTATACTGCATTGATTTGTTGTTTTGCGTGTTTTGCATGTTTCAGTTGGCCTATTGGCCTTCTGTCCCAGTTATCGGTTGGCTCACGACTTCTCTGGGGGTTGACCCACCTGGCCGGTTGTTGTGACCAACGGATTGCGAATGGGCCACCCCGCTAGCCGTCCTCCCTCCCCCTGGACCCACCTCAGTGGGGTGATGCGGCTCGCCTTACGCTACCCCATGTAGCTGACCCGAGCCTTTCACACATTGGGGGGGAGGGTAGGGGTACAGTCGGGAGATTGGTTCACTGCGCCACGCTCAGTGTGGATGGTAAGGGAGGTGCCCACCCTGGCGAGCCTTGGTTGGCCACCTGGCTCGTTGGGATGGTATACGCCGCGTGACACCGCGTTCTCGCATTCCCTATCCGCAGTCCTCTATCCCCGCACCTATCCTCCCGCCCCGGCGGGACCGGGGTTCCGACTAAGAGTTCGTGACTGTTATAATTATAATAGCTATGATTCCTTATATGATCAGATTCAGGCCTAGGTTCGCCTATTTTCCCTGATCCGATCCCACGAAGTCGGACCCGGAAGTAGAAGGATATCATGGAGGAAGGAGGGACTGCACATGGAATATATGATAACGGACAGAGCAGTTATACACACGTTTGAGATTATAGTAGTTTTAATAACTTGAGTGTAATTTAAGCTTAATTTAAGCATGCTTCGTGTACGCTTACTGCGACGGGCATATCTACCCCGCCGGGTATTCAGACCCGAAGCACCATGTTCTTAATCCCTAGCTCCTCTCCCGGGTTCCAAGCTTCTTGTTTCTACCTCCGTCCCGCACTCCGGTGGGGGACCGACAGTAGGCTAAGAGAAACGATCCTAGCTTACTAGGAATTGCTTCTCTGGCGCCTGCAGAGTCAGGCCAGGTTCATCCTTCCCCTGCTCTGTTTGTACCAAGCCCAATCCTTTAGATTCATGACAAGAATGAATAACTAGGGCCTGGAGCTAATGGTATGCAAGAATTGATAAAGTCCTAGTAGTAGAGATGCGAGACTTGCCCCGCCAGATACATCTCCGGCGGGTCTATATAGTGATACTCGTGTATCAATTAAATTACAGATGGTACGCTGCCTAGAGACGGCATGCACGGCCATGCTTCAAGAGCCGTGCGGGCATGTGGTTTGCCGCTCGCATGCCGGATGTGCGTTCCTTGTGGACTCCTTGCTGGTATGGCACTCGGAGGGGTGCGAGGTCTGTTATGCATTAGTAAGAGACCTCACTACTGAGTCGGTACGTACCATTCTCCTAATGATACAATGAGAAATACAATGAATAAAATTCACATGGATATATACTAGACTAAGTAATTTAGTATCTAGGTTAGATCATGATGTAACTATCTCTTACAGACCCCGCAAGCTGTCAAGGATTCGACGTTGGCTACCCTCAAGGTCTGGTTTGGAGGATTTGGCAGGAACGTCAAGTCCAAGCAGCCCTACATGCTGTCTGAGGAGCTGGCCTCGCTCATATACCCTAACGCCAAGAGGTCGGCAGCTGTAGCGGCAGACTTGGCGGCCCCTATCATCGCCATGATCCGAGAGGAGACCCAGGCCCTGCCGGAGGACCCGGAGGGTTTTGGCCAAGAGGTGGCAGCCATGAACTTGGACCGGGACCCCATGGTTGTCGACAACCAGGGCGAAGGTAAGGATGCAGGTGAGGCAGGTAGTACACGGGCTAAAGGCCTATCCTTTAGCCCGTCACAATCTTCTACTACTTCCTTCCAGGGATTCACCGGTAAGCCCAAGACTGTTAGGGACAAGTCGGGCTTGGTGATCCCTAAAGTCAAACCCACTAGGGACATTATGACGGCTATTAAGAAGTCCCTACCAAAGGCTAAGCCTAAGTCAAACCACGCCAGCACGTCATCGGCTCCCAAGCCGGTGGCGGACTTGGCAAGAGCTACTCACCCACAACAGGGGTCGAGAGCAAGAGGTCCTAAAGCCAGACCCCAGGAACCTTGCTTCGACCCAGCGGTTTTCTCCACCATGATGATACAGCAAATGGGGGGACCTGGTGCAAACCAAGTTCCAGGAGATTTCATCTCAACTGGCCTCGAAACGTCGGGACAGTCTTTTCAGTCCCTGACTGAAAGGCTAAGGAACCAGGAGACCTTGATGGCAGGGCTCCAGGAAAACTTGATGGCAGGACAGCTCCAGCCCGTGCATGCACAGCAACCCCTGGCAATGCCGGACTCGTCGAAGCTACCGCCTTTCAAGAATAACAACCCTTGGAGGCCAGCAGCATACGCCCTGTTCTCGGAGGGTATGCTGATGATTGAAGGATGTGGAACCCAGCCAGTAGAGGATTTTGAATTCTACCCGCCGGGTCTCCAGTTTCCCTTCCAGGGCTATGCCGGACTGACAGAGGAGGCACTAATAAGAGAGGATAAGGTCCCGAAGGAAACGGTTATCTTCCTTAGGGACCAGGCCCAATTAGCCTGGGTCCGGACCTTTACAGAATGGGAGTGTGTCAACACAAAGTTAACACCCCATAAGAGCCCCTTCACAATGTTCGTGGTGAGTGACAACACTCCTACCCCGTGCATCTCAAAAGTGGCTGAGCTGACACTGCAAGCGGCCACGGAGGGAGAACCAATGCCTCAACTCCGGGAGACAGGCTTGCCTTCCCTTCTGCTCCATGGAGGCATGGAATGTTGGGTAGATGCCCCAGCAACCCTTTCGGTGGGTAAGCTCAGTCCAGACCTTGCAACCACACAGTTCAGCGAATGCCTACCTAGGCTTCCAGAAGCCATGGTAAAGGCTGAGTACGAGGCAAGGTGCAGGCTGAGCAGGTCCCTCAATTCCGCCACCATGACAGAAATGACTTCCCTGGTATACGAGGATGAACCGCTCTTCAAAATCCTGACGAAGTCATTTCTTCACACCGTACAGTGCGATCTATATGACTTCGCGGTGGCTAGGAGGAACTGCAGGAAGCACGTCTTGGCGGATGCTTCCATCAGGCACGAGCCGAATAGGCTCATCAAATCTTCGATCTGGGGACCAAAACTGTTTCCGGAGACCATTGTAAACGAGGTCCTTGGGGAAGCAGCTAGAGTCAACCAGAGTTTAAGGATACGCTGGGGACTCATCACCAAGAGGAAGTTTGAATCCTCCGGAGCACATCCTAGGGGCAAGAAGAGGGCAAGGAAGTTCCAACCCTTCCACACCAACCAACCTCAAGCTGTGGTACAGGCTGTCCCGGTAACCCAGCTGAACCAACCCTCTACCTCAAAAGCCCAACCCCAACAGCAATTTGTGCTACTGAGCCAACCCCCTCAGCAGCCCCAGAGCTCGGCCACCTTTACCGCCTCCCCAGCTTTCAACGCTACCTTTGAAACCCAAGGGGTGTTTCAAGGGTACAACAGGTTTGCCAGAGGTAGCCGAGCCAGAGGAGCTTTCCGGCACAGGGCCGGTGGAAGAGCCTCCGCCTGAGGCAGAGGCTTCCTGGGTAACCGGGGAAGTTGGCCATCTGTTAGCCATGAGACTCCCCAGATAGGAGGGAGGCTGTACCTCTTCCGGAACCGTTGGAGGTTCAGCAATTGGGCCCACAGTACTGTATCAAAAGGTCTGGGATGGAGTTGGAAAGAAGGGCCTCCTCCATCAACCAGCTTTTACCAAAATCCAATGGCGGACTTAATAGAGTATACCCAAGACCTTCTTCAAAAGAAGGCAGTGATAGAAGTCAAACACTTGAAATTTCAAGGGCGTTTGTTCAGTGTTCCAAAGAAAGACTCAAACAAGCCAAGAATAATCCTAGACATGTCCCATCTGAACTCTGAACTCAGACGCCGAAGAATGCCGCAAAGCAACGGACAAAGTGATAAGTTTTCTGGAATACTTGGGATTCCAGATAAACAGAAACAAATCCCGGCTGACTCCGGCACCATGCTTTCAGTGGTTAGGAATACAATGGGATCTGAACTCGTACCAATTATCAATCCCGCCGGTGAAGCACAGGGAGATAGCGAAGGCGACAAGACAGTTCCTCAAAGGCAAACAGACGTCTCGACGGAACCAAGAAAGAATCTTAGGTACACTTCAATTCGCGTCAGTAACAGACGTTCTATTTAAAGCCAAACTGAAGGATATAAACCGGGTCTGGCGGACCAGAGCAAACAGCAAATCTCGGGACAGAGTTTCCCGGATCCCGCCGATATTACGAAAGAGACTCCGTCCCTGGACAGAAGTCAAGAGCCTGGCAAAATCGATACCATTACAGTTCCCTCCACCAGCCCTAGTGGTTCACACGGACACCTCCCTAAGCGGCTGGGGAGGATACTCCTAGCACGGAAAAGTACAAGGGTCATGGTCGGTAACATTCCGCCAGCTCCATATCAATGTACTGGAAGCCATGGCAGTATTTCTGACCCTGAAGAGACTCTCTCCAGCGAAGAGAATCCACATCAAACTCGTATTAGACAGTGCAGTGATAGTCCACTGCATAAACAGAGGGGGTTCCAAATCGAGCCACATAAATCATGTGATGATAGCGATCTTCTCCTTGGCAGCAAAGAACAAGTGGCTCCTGTCAGATACTCACCTGGCAGGAGTAAGGAATGTGGTGGCAGACGCACTATCAAGGACAACTCCGCTGGAATCGGAATGGTCCTTAGACGAAAAATCATTCAATTGGATCTGCCATCAGGTGCCAGGGCTTCAAGTAGACCTTTTTGCCACAGAATCCAACCACAAGCTACGATGTTATGTGGTCCCCAATCTGGACCCTCTGGCTTATGCCACAGACGCTATGTCAATAGACTGGAACACTTGGAAGAGGATTTATCTATTTCCTATTCTCCAATAAATCTACTATTGAAAGTCCTGAACAAACTCAGGTCTTTCAAAGGGCTGATTGCGCTAGTAGCTCCCAACTGGCCCAAGAGCAATTGGTTCCCGCTACTGGTGGAGTTGGGACTCCGCCCCCAGCGGATCCCCAACCCAAGACTGATGCAGTTGGTACAAACGCGGACTGTGGCCGCTTCCTCAGGGATTCAGAATGCCCTAACTTTATGGACTTCATGAAGTTTGCGGCGCAGAAGGATGCTAATATTGATCCCCTAAACACCCTATTCCTGGAATCAGACAAATGAGAGTCTACACTGCGTCAATATGATTCAGCAGTTAAGAAGCTAGCCACCTTTCTAAAAGACTCTAAGGTACAGACGATGACTACGAATCTGGCAGTTACCTTTTTTAGAACCCTATTCGAAAAAGGCCTAGCAGCTAGTACTATTACTACAACCAAATCTGCCTTAAAGAAAATATTCCAATTTGGATTTAATATTAATCTGACAGATTCATATTTCTCATCTATCCCCAGAGCTTGTGCTAGACTAAGACCAGTGAATAGACCTCAGACGGTCTCCTGGTTTTTAAATGATGTACTTTAGCTAGCTTCAGACACTATCAACGAATCATGTCCTTATATAACCCTTCTCAGGAAAACATTATTCCTAGTAAGTATGGCCTCAGGAGCCAGAATATCTAAGCTGTCGGCCCTTTCTAGAGAACCAAATCACATTGATTTCCTCCCATCTGGAGAAGTTCTGATTTTACCAGATCGCAAATTCTTGGCTAAAAACGAGGATCTACAAAATAGGTGGTCCCCATGGAAGATTGTCCCACTTCCACAGGATCTATCTCTATGTCCAGTAAACACGCTGAGATCCTATCTAAACAGAACTTCCAAAAAGTCTTCAGGCCCTTTATTTATTAGAGAGAATGGTGGAACCATCTCCCTAAAAGCAATCAGACAACAAATTCTGTATTTTATCAAACAAGCCAATCCGGAATCAATTCCGCATGTGCATGATATCAGAGCAGTAGCTACCTCAGTTAATTACTTTCATCACATGAACTTCGATGATCTTAAAAAATATACGGGCTGGAAATCACCGACAGTATTTAAACGCCACTACCTAAAATCCTTAGAGGCCCTTCAATACCCGGCAGTGGCAGCAGGGAACATGGTTTCCCCTGACACAGCCTAGCCATGGTAAAATAACTAGTCTTAATAGCCTATATCTCTCTTTAGTTCTTTCTCTCCTACTTGCCTCGCTAGCATTCTTATCCTTTACCTTGGTTGTTTACCTGGATTGCACAATTGACCTTGGTTTTCACTTGGATTGCACATTGGATCTACTCCTGTATTGTACATACTGATATTGTCTGTATATATAAATATCCTGTAATTGGGTGTTGGATTTAATCTGAACTTACCAGAATTTTGATTGTATAACTTTATATTTATTTATTATGGTAAGGACAATAGATTTAAGGAAATTATTAAGATTACTGTAGAATTAAGAAACTTTATTAAAGTACTGTAGAATTAATTACAATTCTTTAATTTTTCCTTCCAGTAACTTATTTACACTAGATTACCAAGCTGGTGGGGCCAATTCTCTTGTTACTATTTCACGGGACGACACAGGTTAGGCCCAGAAAAGGGATTTTGACAAAGGAAAAATCTATTTCTGGGCAGTGACCTGTGTTGCCCAGTGAAACCCATCCCTTTATCTTCCTCACCCTATCTGGCCCGAGCTTGGGTGCTATTCACAGGAATGGCAGACAGGACACTAGTAGTAGCAGTAGCGGGCGATAGATGGCCTGGAACGGCTCCTCTGTAGAACGGATGATATTGAGAAAGGAAGAGACTAATTGGCAGGGGACCTCTGATAGTGGTTTCACACGCCCCAGTTTCCATACCGACACCCTTAATTAAGGGTGAGCGAGCCAGGAAACTCTGGCATAACCATATAGCTTTTTCTCTTGTATATTTAGCAATATTTATACCTTAGAGTGCTATAGGAACATTTCACTGGGCGACACAGGTCACTGCCCAGAAATAGATTTTTCCTTTGTCAAAATCCCTTTTTGGTGTCATTCTTATGCCAAATGAGTGTTGTAGGCGTTGTAACCCTGGACATGCATCGTAACCCTGGAATAATTTCTGATGAATATAATAGAAAAGCGCCTTAACCTTGGAACGCCGTAAGCCGAACCCGTCGAAACCCGGGGATTGCCCGTAAATAATAATAATTTTTTACAGTGAACCTCACCTAATGTTAAATTAGCTCATATCTCCTGCTCCAAAAGGTGAGTCAGCGTTCAAGCAAAAAAGATAGCTTGGCTGACCCGGAAGACTGTCTGGTTCACCTGTTTCTCCACCAGGTGTGTTCGGACATTTTAAGGTCTACTCAGAATTCTCCTTACCGCCATTGTGCATAGGTGATTTTTTCCACAGAGAAGTATTCACTAATCACTTTATTTTCATTTTTATGACTAAATGCACTTTTTGTGATAAAACTATTAACCCTCTTACGCCAATTGGACGTATTAAATGTCGACATAAATTGTCCCCTGGGTGCCGATTGGACGTATTAAACGTCGACATAAAAAAGTTTTTTTAAAAATTCGCGGAAAAATACATATAGGCCTACCAGCCGAAAACTTTTGAATCACGCGCCTTGGGGGATGCTGGGAGCTCACAGATCAAGGCGTTGTTTTGTTTACAATCGTTACGCAGGCGTGCAAGTGTGAATTTCTTTCTTATCGCACTAAAAAGTATCAGTGACACATCTCAGAAATTATTTCGTCACTTTGACATAATTTTTGCACCGTTTTAAATTAGCTGTTACATGGAGTATTATATATGAAAATGTGCGCAATTTTATGTAGAGTACAACAAAAAAATACTCATGATTGTACCTTTTATCAGTTTTGAAATATTTTCATATAAATAACGATGTACCAAAATTTCAACCTTCGGTCAACTTTGACTGTACCGAAATGGTCAAAAAACGCAATTGTAAGCTAAAACTCTTATATTCTAGTAATATTCAATCATTTACCTTCATTTTGCAACAAATTGGACGTCTCTAGCGCAATATTTCGATTTATGGTGAATTTTTGAAAAAAACTTTTTCCTTACATCCGTGTGGTAACTCTTCTGATAAATTTTTTTATGCGATTGTCATAATGTTTGCACCATTTTAAATTTACCGTTACATAAAGTTTTATATATGGAAATTTGTGCAATTTCATGCACAATACAATTAAAAACAACCCATGGTTGTAGCTTTTATCAGTTTTGAAATATTTTCATATAAATAACGATGTGCCAAAATTTCAACCTTCGGTCAAATTTGACTCTAACAAAATGGTCGAAAAACGCAATTGTAAGCTAAAACTCTTATATTCTAGTAATATCCAATCATTTACCTTCATTTTGCAACAAATAGGAAGTCTCTAGCACAATATTTCGATTTATGGTAAATTTAGGGAAAAAAAAAAATTTCCTTATGTCCGCGAGGTAACTCTTCCGAAAAAAATCATAAATTTTTTCGTGCGATTGTCGTAATGTTTACACCATTTTAAATTAGCTGTTACATAAGGTTTTATATATGAAAATGTGCGCAATTTTTTTGTAGAATACAACAAAAAGTGATTGAAGGTTGTAGCTCTTCTCATTTTCGAAATATTTGCATATAAATCACGATAAATAGAAAAAAAACCACGTTCGGTCAAATTTGACTACCGAAATAGTCGAAAAATGCAATTGTAAGCTAAACCTCTCACAGTCTAGTAATATTCAGTCATTTATCTTCATTTTGCAACAAATTGGAAGTCTCTAGCACAATATTTAGATTTATGGTGAATTTAAAAAAAAAACTTTCCTTCCCTCTGCGCGCGGATTCTCCGCCGCAAATCTCCGAAATGCGTACGTCGCATTATCGTTATACTTGCTCCATTTCTTATTAGGCGTTTCATAGAGTTTTATATATGAAAATGTGTGCAATTTCATGTAGAATACAACAAAAACTAATTGAAGGTTGTAGCTTTTCTCATTTTTGAAATATTTGCATATAAAAAAAATATATAAAAAAATTCGACATTTGGTCAACTTCAACTCGTCTGAAATGGTCAAAAACTACAATTGTAAGCTAAAACTCTTACAGGATAGTAATATTCAATCATTTATATTCATTTTGAAACAAATTGGAAGTCTCTAGAACAATATTTAGATTTATGGTGAAATTTTGAAAAAAAAAACAATTTTTTTACATCCGCGAGTTACGAATTCATGCATCATTTTGTGATAATATTTTCTCTGTGTTGCTTTGATCGTTTTACAATGTGTTAGATACCAAAATGATAGCAATTTAGTGTACAATAGAACTAAAAAAAATTAACTCGTTAGCTTTAACCGTTTTGCTCACAGCGTAATTTGAATACAATTATATATCAAATTTTGTTTTCACGCTATCATATATCGCATTATTTATATGATAATGATATTTTTTTCATTTCTGATGGTTGCATACTAAACTTCAGGCAATGACAAAAAAAATGAGCCAAAAATGAACTCTTAATCAAGAAAACTAAGAGCAAAGGAACTCTTAATCTTGAAAACTAAGAGCGCTGTGATTTTTTGAAAAAAATATTTTTTCTGCTTCGGCGCTCACTCCAAGACCGCCTCGGCATACGGGAGACGATTTTTATTATGCCCCTTCGGCGTAAGAGGGTTAAAATATTCAGGTATGCTAAGCATTTTTAGAGTGGTTTTATTGTGTTTGAACTTTCAAAATAGGTACTAGTTCTATGCATTTCACAGGGGATTGTGGTACTCATACCAAGCAAGTACTAGGGGGCAACTATTGCAGTTTTATTTTCCTAGTATGGATGTCTTTCACTGGAAGCAAAACCAATAACATCAGGATGTGTAGGAATGATTTTTGTGTAAGTAGGATGTTGAAATTTAAAGTATGTAGATTAACATTTGGTTGTTCGTGTACGATATACATAGTACAAATCATTGGTCCTTTACATTAGGAATTACTTTCAGCGGAGCTGGAAATGGCTGCTGAACTTTTCAAACAGTGGTTAGGCAGTTAACTACTGTCCAGTAGGCGGGAGGCCTGCCTGCCCTGATGTAAACTTTCCAATTTGCTTTTGGCCATTGTGCTATGCAGATGTGTATTTTCACTCACTGCCCTAACTGGTGTTGAGCTGGTTTTTCCTGGTGGGTTCTTTTCTTTGCTTTTGCTTTGTGTACAGTTGACCCCATATTCCAGGGTGGTTATGGGACCACAACCCCCATGATTACTGAAATTCCGCGATATATTGGAACATTCCTCTAATAATGCTTATATATAATACCCTATTGTGTGATTGGCTCCTTCCAGCCAATATAGCTGCTGTTATGGAGAGAGAGAGAGAGAGAGAGAGAGAGAGAGAGAGAGAGAGAGAGAGAGAGAGAGAGAGAGAGAAGCAGTGAAATGAGTACATACCCTAAACTAAAATGCTTATAACTGCTTTTTTTGGTAGTTCAAACAAAAATATACCTAAATTTATTATCCCACAAAACACTTTGATATCATTTCAAAGTCATCTTAGGCTTTTATCCTTAAATATATTTGGCTCATATATGTTCATGCTACACCTTGTATAACGAGGCCGCACTGTGAGGTTATTTAGACCTGTGATGATATACGCAAGTATCTTGTGGTATACTTCCCATCCTCGTCTGCGATTGCGATGATAATTTCTGTCAGTATCTTCTTTTGTGCAAAGGCGGAGATGTTTCAAACTCATGATGATAACTTAACAACGGTATATTTGCAAAACTACATCTCTTGAGTAGAAGGCAAGAAGGTAGTTAGGAGAACCTGATTCTAGGAGGGAAAGTAGAGTTCTAAGTTACAATGCATTTACAAAGGTATAGGAGAGCACAGCTTAGCTCAGCATACATAACATACAGACAGACGAACATGTGAGAGGAAGTCACGTAGGCGTCTGGGCTATAGGTCAATAGGTTTTCAGGCGAAGCATGTGACCTCTTTGACACAATCATGGATTTGATTATCACAGGCAAATGCAAACCAGAGCGCTGCTGATTCAATACATCCAGCCTAGCTTGGTCCTGTTTATCATCTCTTATCACACTCCTTGTTATCTCAACAGTGACCTCTTGGGTCGTTAGTTTATTTATACATATGGAATATGTATTTTTAAATGTAACCCTTACATTAATTGCTCGGTCAGCTACAAAGCTAAACACTGAACATTAAACTTTGACTTGCATATGACTCAAAGGAGTGTGATAGAGAAATTAATGTGAATATATAGTTAACCCATAGTAACCAGCAAGTGGTTAAGGAATGATATGCAACTGATCATATAAAAAAAATCATATACTATATAGAAATACTCATAAGTAATGAATAATACATGGAAGATACAGATCCACGTATAAGATAAATGCATATGATATCATACTAATATTAAAGATAACATGTCATACATAATGATAGTTATACAGTGGTCCCCACGTATTCGCGGGGGATGCTTACCAGACCCCCCCGTGAATAGTTAGAACCCGCGAATGTTTGGAACCCCTATGAAAATGCTAAAAACAGCCTATTTTGTTAGTTAAAACTCAAGAAAAACCCACTAAAAATTTTCATACTTGTTTTTTTTAATAGTTTTATCACAAAAAGTGCATTTTAAGATTAAATTCATCAAAAAAACCAGGAATTTGTGGATATTCATCATAGAAAAATACCGCGAACACGCGAATTTTCCGCGAATAATGCAGGGAAACGTTCCCCAGAGAAATCTGTGAATGTGTGAGTCCGCGAATCTGGAGAACGCGAATACGGGGGGTCCACTGTATACTGTTAGTCACAAGAATATATATCCAACAGAAAGTACTAACGTACGGCTGATGATTACATGACACTAGAATTACATTCTAAAAATCATTAGAAATAAAATGGTACCCAAAATGTGACAAGATAAAAGGTAACTGATTAAGAATAGGTGCTACCTGATTAATATATACATGTATAAAATGATTCAAGTCAGATAATAGGTAACTGTTTAAGAATAATTGCTACCTGATTAATATATATACTATATGTATATAATGATTCAAATAAATTCAGATAAGTGTGCACATCATATAGATTCCTGGTGTGTACACACACAGACATATTGATTCATTGTAGAACTTCAATTGATTATACTAGGTGCGCTACCAGCTATATTGAATGGTAAATGATAATTAAGCTTCTCATACTTTACATATGGAATGCAATGTCACGGAGGTTCTTGTTACACATTTAGCCAGTGTTCAAACCATTTTTCACACAAATCACAATTCCAAACACTTCCCCCTGAGTCAAATGAAATGGCCAGTTTCAAGTGGCTCTAAAGTCAAATGCCTTTAGGGCTAATGGGTAAGTGTCAGGACGGGGTACGACGTTCTGTTGATGAACCATTCTTGTTTGCCTCAACCTATGCTAAGCAAATACATTAGTGGTGACGAAAACCACCACCAACACGCATGTCACAGCCAGCAGTGTGTAGAACCGTAGGTTCTCGCCGACAGGGTAAGCCCTTGAAGTGCGGTCCATGCCAGACAGTTTGGATAGTTGATGGGCCACTTTCGCGTTGTATGGAAGGGGTAAAGCTGGGATGATGGTACTCGACCAAGAAAAATTCGCGAAGTAAACTCGTTCCCTTATGATGGTGCTTACTCCACGGACCGTGTTGTTGGGCGTGCCTCCACTGCAGCCGTCCGCAGCGACGAACATCCGTGAAGAGGCCATTGATCTGTCCGGGCAAGCAACGTGAAACCCTGCTCTGTCGTATTGTATCCACGATCCGTTATTCAGCCTTTAAGCGAACTTATACTCGTCAAAAGGGTAAAGTTGTTTCAGACATCGTTCACGTGTGTGAGAGAGAGAGCCGTCTAGCACTAGACCTAACTCGCATGAATCACCTGATATATGGTGGAATTCAAAGGAGTCAGCTGTACAAACTTTATTACCCATGGCATATGAACAGTTAGTGAACCTATCCAGGTCTCTGATAACTGTAAATGTTTCCTTATTAGGGGAAATCAATACATGTCCCGTCAGATTAGATATTACTGGTAATGAGTTATTCATCATGAAAGTTGGAAACGGTGCAATTTTGTAAGATTGCCAGGCATCAGAAGAATTAAAAGGAATGGTAATCATGATCCTGTAATTCTCAACACTTATTGATATTAAGCTATAATAAAATTCTATCTTATGCGCGTCTAACAAAGGAATATAACCAAGTTTCTCTCGTCCGTTCTCTAAAGTTAATGTTAAATCTTTGATAGGCTAAAGATGTGGAGACAGAACACCCTTTGTAGCTAGCGTGACAGCTTCCACATAGTCTTTTGATTTTTCAATAAAACTGTAATATGCTAATGTTGCCAGCAGGTGTTGCACATCCATCATCTGATTGATATTACTGGAATGTTTGTTCACCAATGTCATAAGTTGATTAATTGATGATAATTGTTTACGAAGTTCGGAAAAAACTAATTCATTTTCATGTTGCAAAAATTCAATTCTCTTATTCTGATCATTAATCTTAAGACAATTCGAAATTCCTAAACCTAAACTTGCAACAGACCCAAAGACGTTAAGCGCCGCAAATATAAACAGGTTACGTCTTTCTAGGCTACTGTGTCTCACGGTCCACATAAACAGATCACGAGCCAAACATTCTGCTTCAGCAGTTTTGTTTTGCAAGTCGAATGATAACATTTCTGCAACACTTTAAGTTTGTGCCAGCAAAATCTCTGAATTAAAAGGAAAATGACGATGTAACTGATTCAATGATTCGGCAAACCGCGACAAGTCGCTTTTTAGGTTAATGACATCATATTCTGGCAGGAAAATTGCACGCAAATCAACTTCTAGAACTATATTGCTTGCTGTAATGAAAACGTCCTCTGTTCTTTCAATTATAGAGCCATGTGTAAAATGTATATTTTTTGTTTTAGCACTCTTCCCACACGACAAGAATGTCTGAACAAACAGTACCAATCTGAACAATATAAGCTTCATGTTGGAAACCTGCAATTAGTGAAATATATGTAATTACTCATGTTTTAATTAGCTACTTCTATACAAAACAGAAAAAGTATTTTCATACAAATATTATATATACAGGCGGTCCCCGGGTTACGACGGGGGTTCCGTTCTTAAGACGCGTCGTAACCCGAAAATCGCCGTAAGCCGGAACGACGTTCTTGAAAACATGTCCACAGGGGAAATTTCACTACTAATTTGCAATTTTTCTTAGGGCCGTATCTCTAAAATTATCACTAATTTACTTTTTTCATGTGCAACACTGTGTATTCACAAATTACTGTATATTTTCATTAAAATACAAGAGACAGAGAGAGAGAGAGAGAGAGAGAGAGAGAAATAACTCCTTAGGTTTCTAAGAATTGAAATGAACGTCTGTAGGCAACTTTTTCCACCCCCTCCCATAAATACATATATTTTCTCCAGAGAAGAGAGAAAGAGAGGACTGTGCAATTATGTTTGTCTGTCTATCAATTCTTTTGCTGAGAGAGAGCGAGAGAGATAAAAGGAAGAAATAGAAACACCAAATGTATGGACAAGTATCTTGTGGAGAGAGAGAGAGAGAGAGATTGTTTGAAAAGAGAGAAATGGAAGATATTGTATTTTAAAATACTCAGATATGAATTTTGTACTTATAGTATTATTATTGGAAAATATTAATGAAACTTATTACATTACACGTCCATGAAAATGATCTCATCCTCAGTAAGAGAGAGAGAGAGAGAGAGAGAGAGAGAGATTACATAAAACCATTAAATTCGTTGACCATGTATGGCATTGGTTAAGTTGAGTGTCATCGAGTTGAGTGGGGAAATTGATACCATTGACCAAAGCGAAGAAATTTCTTTTGAAATTATTTATCTATTATTACTACGGTTCTATTATTATTTATATTATTGAAAATAAATAAACACGTGCATCTACATAAAATTCTCTGATCTCAGTAAGAAAGAGGAATTTATCCTTACAAGTGAAATGGAAAGGTCATTTTCATCTCTTTAAAATACGACCATAATAATTTTGTAATTAAAGTTTTATTATTATTATTATTATTATTATTATTATATTAAATAACTGAAATTATCAATAAACATTTTACATACTAGTACCATAAAAATTCTTTCATCTCTGTAAAAGAGAGAGAGAGAGTGTTTATCTCTCTTTGTTTATAACGCTTCCAGCGAAAGAGAGGGAGGGCGTTACCACCATGACTCCTTATTATCTTGTGTGGCAAAAGAGAGAGAGAGAGTTAACCTTAATTAAAAGTGACATGGATAGATTAGTACGTATTGTATTTCTTTAAAATACTATCACATGAATTTTGTAATTACAGTTGTTATTATTATTATTATTATTATTATTATTTGAAAGTATTAAAAACAAATAGTACAAGTACGTAAAAAATATCGAGTCTCAGTAAATGAGAGAGAGAGAGAGAGAGAGAGAGGAGAGAGAGAGAGAGAGAGAGAGAGAGAGAGAGAGAGAGAGAGAGAGGGGGGGGGGAAAGGAAATGTCAGGAACACTGATTGCAACACTGCAGCTCTCCCCCAGCTCTTCCCCCTTTTGCTGTCACAGAACATGATATATATCTGACAGTTTTAGTACCTGGAAAGGTTACAGAGAAAGACTGGGATTTCCTTCACAGAGAAGACTGGGATTTCCTTCATTCTTCGATAATTTTTTAAATATAAGCTAAAATCTTACTAATTCACTATGGTATTTTCTTTAATGAATTGATATTATTACTGTATAAATTAATATTAATATTTGAAAATAGTAAATCATTTATTTATCATACTAAAAAACTTACATCTTTGTAGTATAGAGAGAGAGAGAGATAGAGAAAATTATAGTGATGCAAACATGAGCCATGCAAACATGAGCCACGGTATTATTCTTACATCAGTAGGTTGGGATATGTTTTGAACTTTTATCTGTTGGCCGTTAATATTTCTAAAATGCTAAACGGGCTGATGGACCCGGCGGCCCCGTGCGCCCTCCGCTGTCGGTTTAGGGGGCGCGCTCCAATACATGACCTTAGTGTGGTACTTTCGGTCACACTCCCCTATCCTGCAAAGAGCAACTTTGCAGAGACGACAGAAGAACCGGGTGTCTCTCCTTCTGCCATTCATATGGCACACCCGGCACCGTTTCTGCCTTCGCTCTTCTAAGGCCTCCAGTATGTGTTCCCCTGGCTGCAGCCGACACGCAGGGTTCACTACCCGACGAGAAGCGGTGATGGCGGGGCCGGCAGCAAGAGGGGCGTCGTCAGCAGGGGCGGCGGCAGGTCGAGCGAAGTTGTTGGCCCTCCTATCTGCCCCTTTCCTCTAGGGGCAGATCTGCAGCTCGGGGCAGGGGGTCAGTTATGGAAGGCCACTCATCGGGATCGAAGTTGATGAGGGCATTCCCGGCTACCTCTAGGAACTGTATGTGGGTCAACCTCGGAAGATTGTCACCGCGGTACCCACAGTACAGTATGTAGGCATTTTGGAGGGCCAACTGAAGGATGTATTTTGAGGAGCTTCTGTGTTCCACCTTCTGGTTCTCTGGCGAACAGGGATAGTACTGGATGAGCTGATCAAAGAGATCAACTCCTCCCATGTGCCTGTGTAGTGCCCAATGACAGTAGGCCGCTCGGTACGAAACTCCTCAAACACAACTCGGCCCTGTCGACGTGTCTTCTTCCGCTGTACGATCTCTTCTTGGATGGGTTCATGACTCGTCGTAATCATGGGGACGAGTCGGACACCCTTCCAACAGATGACGAAGACAGCGCCCTTCCGCCGTCACTCTGTCTCTCCTCTTGCCAGGTGTTGCGGATGACTAGCGAACCTCTTGAGGACATTCGGGGCCCCACGCACCAACCGAAGGGTACCACTGACGTGAACACCTGCTTCATACAGTTCCTGGCCAGGGATACGAGTTATAATAATTATCCATAAACAGGTGATATCCCTGGTTACGGAAACGTCCCACAAGGTTGAATACAGTGTCACGCAGCGTGGAGAAGACCCCGGTATACACTGAAAAGTCCACAAGCGTATCCAGTGTTGGCCTCTGTATGAGAAAGAATTTCACACCATATTTCTTTGGCTTCGGGGTTGGGGTTATACACTTTTATACTAAGACGTCCTTTGTAAGGCATCATCCCCTCATCCAAAGACAGGTTCTTTCCAGGAATCACGAGATTACTACACCGCTCACGGATATAATCCAACACTGTACGCACTAAAATGAGGCGATCACTGTTATTCCGCCGGGTATGGCCCTTTGGTTGAAGGCGTTGAAGTACCTGTCCATCGCCAGGAAATTATCACGGGACATAACGCCAGGCACATTCGGCAATACATAAAAAATAATTTCTCCTCCAATATTGCCTGACGTCGACAGCAGGTGTCATACCAAAAATAAATGTGGAGCCCCAAAAAATGTGCCATGTCAATGAGGTTGCAACCCCGCCAGTAATACGACAAGGTCGTCTTCAGCTCATACCGGCAGTACGAGCGTAGTCCACCGTCTCGTGTACAGGTATTCCAGCAATTCCCGCGTCAGGAAAAGCTGGATGAACCCCCAAAACAGTCAGGGGTAATGGTACGGTCATCCCAGGGGTTGCCGTGAAGGGGTGCATGTTAGGAGGGGTGGGGTCCTCCGTCCACCCTCGTCACTCTCCGACGACCGACCTTCACCTTGGCTGGCGCGACGAGCCGACCTTCTATGTGCCCGTGCGCGCACGATGCACACTACCCCCCCCCCCCCCCCTCCCCCCACCCCCCCCCCCCCCCCCCCGTTGGCCCATCACCCTCACTTAGGCCCTCACTTTCTGTATCGTCCTGCGATAAACTTGAGCCGGATCCCCACCCTCCCCCTCCTCCTCAGATTCCCCCTCTATGCACTGAACCCACTGAATTCGAGCTCACTTTCGGGATGTGAGCCTCGAACGGACATTGGGGGCAAATATTCATCCTCACTTTCATCGGGACTGATGTCCTCATCACTCGATGACCATCCGCCATCAAAATGAGGACTTGCGACATGTTCCCGATCAAGCTCCGAAAGATATTCGTCTATGTCCCATGGTTGGAGACCTCCCAAATGCCTACGAATGCCCCTAAGGACGCCCACATGCTTCCTAGGGGTAACCAAAGGCATACGATGTGTTCCCGAAACACTTTCAGCCACACGTGGCCGCACAGAACGGCCTTGAGGCACGGGGTCATGCTGGGTGCTTGGCCCCTCGCCAGCATCCAGGTCCAAAACTCGCCTTACACGTTCCCTTCCGACGGGTAAAACGCGCCTTTCACGGTTCACACGTCGTTAAGACATATCTAGGAATGTCCTGTAGTAATACAAATGCTCAAAGTCTCGCACAAGTCCAGAAAAACACGCTTTTCACGAAAGATCGCTCTCGGATGGTGCGCTACTGATGCTGGCTGGAGCGAGAAGAAGGGATATCGCGCATGCGCACCTGGGTCACGCTTCAAAACAAAACAAGGCCTTGATCCGTGAACTCCCAGCATTCCCCAAGGCGCGTGATTCAAAAGTTTTAGGCTGGTAGGCCTATAAGTATTTTTCCGCGAATTTTAAAAAAAACTTTCGTATGTCGACGTAAAATACGTCCAGTCGGCACCCGACAGACAATTTATCTCGACGTAAAATACGTCCAGTCGGCGTTTAAGGGTTAATAAATGTAAGTATACTCTTTCAAAGGGTTGGTTGGGCACGGGATAGGTACCCAAGCTGACAGGTGTCTTAGTGTGCCTTTTGTTTTCATGACAAGGGCGACAATTAGCTATGTGTTTTTTTATATCTGTAAGCATCGTATGCCAATAAAATAGTGATTTTGCTTTCTGTGACATGATAGAGAACCCTGGATGACCATGTAATGGATTGGAATGCAACCAGTTTAAGAAGATTGGTATAAGCGAAATTGGAACCACTACCTGGTCGTTAGTCACCTGCTGGGTGCTGCGGGTTTTCCTTGTCACGGACCTACACAGAATATTATCCTTGATTATATAATTCTGCTGCGTATACTTCAAATATTCCTTTTCTTTAGGATTCCCGTTCAAAGCATCTATTATTTTCTTTAACTGCTGATCTTTTCTTTGTTCAGTCTGTACTAGTTCAGTGCTCCAACCCAGGTCTTCCTGTTCAGATACAGTTTTAACAATAGGCACGGATGTTGATATATCTGCTAGTTCAGCTAATGGCTCCATACAAGATGGCGCAGGGTTGCGTGATAATGCGTCAGAAAACACGTCAGCAATGATATTTGCTTTCCCAGGTAGATATCCTATCCTTGCGCCAGAGTCTTGAATGATCATATGCCACTGAGTTCTTTTGGGACTGTGACTAAAGCCTTTAAAGAAGTCGGTGAGGGGCTTATGGTCAGTAAGAACCTTGACAGGATAGTCGTATATTATGAACTTAAAAAATGTACTAGTGAGTAAACAATAGCTAGCCCTTCCTCGTCTATTACTGCATATTTACTTTCAGAAGGTCTCAGTTTACGTGAATAAAAAGCTATAGGGAAGAACTGTTTGTCATATTGCTGAAGCAGTACCCCTCCTACCCCTTGGTCTGAGGTGTCAGTTGCAATAAAGAATTCCTTACTGAAGTCAGGGAATTTTAAGATAGGTGATAATTCCTCTTTCAAGGTATCGAGCGCCTGTTGATGCTTTTCAGACCATATAAAATCTATGCCCTTCTTCGTAAGATCGGTTAGTAGTTGCGTATAAAACGGCAGTAATACCCACTACAGCCTAAAAATTGCTGTATCCCCTTGACATTAGTAGGTATCAGAAAGTTACGGATTGCCGACACCTTATCGTTGACTACCTTGAGACCTTGACTAGACACCATAAAACCTAAATAGACTAGTTCTGTTTTGAAAAATTCACTCTTAGTTATCTTTACTCTTAAATTATGTTGCCTTAGTCTCTGTAGCACTAGCTCTAGTTTACGTAAATGTTCTTCTAAGGTATTAGAAAAGATTACAAGGACGTCCATATATGCATGTAGGGTATCCCCTAACAAGTCTCCGAACATTATATTAATCATTCTGGTGAATGTAATTGGGGCGCAACGTAAACCAAAAGGCATACGTAAAAATTCATAATGTCCCCTGGCTGTGCTGAAGGCGGTGTATGGGATACTCTCTTTTTCTAAAGGTATCTGGTGAAAGCCTTCAAGTAAGTCCAAACTGGTGAAATATTTGTTCTGTCCTAAAAAGGATAAAATATCGTCAGTACATGGCACTGGGAATCGATCGGGAATCGTTTCCTCATTTAAGCGACGGAAATCTACGCAGATACGCCAGGTTCGATCTTTTTTCGGTACAACGATTAAGGGGAAATTATAAGGGCTGTTCGATTTCCTAATGACTCCTTCTTCTAACATTTTACCTACTTCATCATTGATCTCATTCTGGAATTTCATAGGGAGTCGGTACGAAGGTACATAGATGACTTTATGCTTGTCTTTTAGCCGTATTTGGTGTTCAATGACATCCGTTTTTCCCAAAGATCCCTCGGTAGTGGAGAAAACATCATAATATTTAGTTAAAGGATAAAAAAATTTCTGCTGAATCTCCTCTTCTTGAATGTCTTTATTGATTTTACTTTTGATAGATTGTAAGAGGGATTCATCCACAACTGATTGAGCGTGATTAATTTCAGCAACGGTAAGAATGTGATACTTATAAACTTCCACATCCATGATGTGTTGACTTTTGTGGATCACTAGATTGGTATTCAAATGGTTACAGACCTCAATGTTAACTTGTTGCTGTGAATCAACAGTGTATAGTGCTTGTGTTACGGACAGTCTGTTAATTTTCAGAGTGTCGGAAAGGATTAACATTTCAGATCCCGGCAAAGTCTTATTTACACGCACTAATATATTCGAAGGTACGTTCGGCTCGAGAGTTTGCGTGCAAGCTGCTATTACGGGTGTGCAAGAATTCTGTTGGGTCACTTGAACAATGTCATGATTCATGAGACAAGTGATTGATTCCTCTATGTATGTTACTGTTTGATTGTTTGTCTCTTTTTTTTGTCCAAAACTGATTTTAAGGTGTTAGAAGATTTATAGAATTTTCCTTTGATATACACGCCGTGTTTGGCAGGGGCTAAGATAATGTTTTGAATGCCCATAGATGGGTATCCTATAATTACAGCTGGATACATATCAATGTTTTGTACAACTAAGGTATCGGCAAGCGTGCACTTGCCCACCTTGTACTGAATATGAGTTACTCCTACTACACTTAATTCATTATTTCCAATACCCGAGAGCTGTACTCCGGACTTCTCAATAGGGAATTTTGAAAGCAACATGTGATGAGTCCGCAAATCCATGATATTACGTGGACTACCGGAATAAAAAAACAGTGTGAAGGGTCGGTGCTCTAAATTTACGGCATGCAATGTAGGACGTAATTCATCTTTACTGATTATAGCATGTATATGGTGGAAGTCTACGGGAACCTGCACTGGTTTTTTAGATTCGGTCGTGTGGTTCATAGGAAAATTCTGGGTCTTGCATAGATCTTGTAGATGATTAAATTTGTTATTTGATTCAAAAGATGTTGATACGAATGACCCAACATCACTCTCTCCCCCGCTGGAGTTAATTACGTGGTATTTGGTTTGCTTTGCACACTCAAAAAATTTGACTGACTCTGTGAGTTTGGGTTCGACGGCCCGGGAACAGAATTTCCTGAACCTTGATTTGTTTGTTTATGATTTTGAACAGTAACGCTATGATTTTGAACAGCGTTACTGTTTGCCTGTTTCTTCTTATAGTAATGAGGATTTTTCTTCTTATTATCATTGGCAACAGGTTGTGTGGTTTTAGCATTATGTTGCTGTTGGTTATGAGAGAAGCAATGATTGTAAGAATGACTGGAGCTGTTATGAATTGAACAATAACGCGTTAGGCAGTCTGCAATCAAATGCCCTGCGCGCTTACAATTAAAACAAGTTACCCCTGGTGCGTTAGTATTGACAATATTTACTTGCTGTGGTTTACTTTCATTCTTTGCAAAAACTTGAGCAAGCAAGGGGTCCAGATCCATGCACTTAGAGATATGTTTCTTAATTTGTTTATATACGTCTAGCTCCGTACTGTCGGGCGATAGTTTCTTGTCAAAACAGCGTACCAAGGCTTCCGGCAACATAACTGTCAAGCAAGTTAAATATGTGAGCCTAATAAAATCTTTCACAGCCATGTTCCTCCCTGTAACCCAATTATGTTGTTTAAAGTTGAGTTGAGTCATAGAGATGAAATTAAGCGTATAACTCAAAGAATTCCAAGTTAAATTTGCCTCCAGGACCTTGAAGAGGAAAAATTATTGTCCTGAACCAAGTTAACCCTCTTACGCCGATTGGACGTATTAAACGTCGAGTCAAAATGTCTCCCGTATGCCGATTGGACGTATCGTACGTCGGCTCAAAAAGTTTTTTTTAAAATTCGCGGAAAAATACTTATAGGCCTACCAGCCAAAAACTTTTGTATCACGCGCCTTGGGGGATGCTGGGAGTTCACGGATCAAGGCGTTGTTTTGTTTACAATCGCTACGCAGGCGCGCAAGCGCGAATTTCTTTCTTATCGCACTAAAAAGTATCAGTGACACATCTCGGAAATTATTTCGTCACTTTGACATAATTTTTGCACCATTTTAGAGTATCCTTTACATGAAGTATTATATATGAAAATGTGCGCAATTTCATGTAAAATACAACAAAAAATACTCATGATTGTAGCTTTTATCTGTTTTGAAATATTTTCATATAAATAACGATAAGTGCAAAAATTTCAACCTTCGGTCAACTTTGACTCTAAGAGAAATGGTCGAGAAACGCAATTGTAAGCTAAAATTCTTATATTATAGTAATATTCAATCATTTGCCTTCATTTTGCAACAAATTGGACGTCTCTAGCCCAATATTCCGATTTATGGTGAATTTATGAAAAAAACTTTTTCCTCATGTTCGTGCCATAACTCTTCCGATAAATTTTTTTGTGCGATTGTCCTAATGTTTGCACCATTTTAAATTTGCCGTTACATAAAGTTTTATATATGGAAATGTGCGCAATTTCATGCACAATACAACAGAAAACAACCCATGGTCGTAGCTTTTATCAGTTTTGAAATATTTTCATATAAATGACGTTAAGTGCAAAAATTTCAACTTTCGGTCAACTTTGACTCTACCGAAATGGTCGAAAAACGCAATTACAAGCAAAAACTCTTGTATTCTAGTAATATTCAATCATTTACCTTCATTTTGCAACGACTTGGAAGTCTCTAGCACAATATTTTGATTTATGGTGAATTTATGAAAAAAAAAAAAAAAAATTTTCCTTACGTTCGCGCGGTAACTCTTTCGAAAAAATCAGAATTTTTTTGTGCGATTGTTGAAATGTTTGCACCATTTAAAATTAGCTATTACATAAATTTTTATATATGAAAATGTGCGCAATTTCATGTAGAATACAACTAAAAATGATTGAAGGTTGTAGCTTTTCTCTTTATTTGAAATATTTGCATATAAATCACGATAAATAGAAAAAAAAAACACGTTCGGTCAAATTTACTCTACCGAAATAGTTGAAAAACGCAATTGTAAGCTAAAACTCTTACGGCCTAGTAATATTCCGTAATTTTTCTTCATTTTGAAACAAATTTGAAGTCTCTAAAACATTATTGTGATTTATGGTGAATTTTTGAAAAGTATATTTACCTTCACTCCGCGCGCCGATTCGCGGCCGCAAGTCTCCGAAATACGTACATCGCATTATCCTAATATTTGCTCCTTTTCATATTAGCCTTTTTATAGTTTCATATATCAAAATGTGCGCAAATTCATGAAGAATACAATAAAAAATAATTGAAGGTTGTAGCTTTTTCCATCTCTGAAATATGTGCATATAAAAAAATATATATATAAAAATTTCGACATTCGGTCAAATTTAACTTGTCCGAAATGGTCGAAATCTGCAATCCTAATCTAAAACTCTTACAGTATCGTAATATTCAATCATTTGTCTTAATTTTGAAACAAATTGGAAGTCTCTAGAACAATATTTAGAATTACGGTGAATTTTTGAAAATAACATTTTTTTACGTCCGCGCGTTACGAATTCGTACATCATTTTGTGATAATATTTTTCCGGTGTTGCTTTTATTGTTTTACTATGTATTATATATCAAAAGGATTGAAATTTAGTGTACAATACAACGAAAAAAAAATTAACTCGTTAGCTTTGATCGTCTTTTGCACAGCGTGATTTGAATACAATTATCTATGATTTTTTTTTTTTCGCTACCATATATCGCATTATTTACATATGATAATGATATTATTTTTCATTTCTGATGATTGCATACTAAACTTCAGGCAATGAAAAAAAAATGAGCCAAAAATGAACTCTTAATCATCAAAACTAAGCGCGCTGTGATTTTTTGAAAAAATTATTTGTTCCGCTTCCGCGCTCACTCCAAACCGGCGCCGGCATACAGGAGAGGTTTTGATTTTTAGGGCTTCGGCGTAAGAGGGTTAATGTAACTTCCAGGTTTTTGAGTGTGTAGGTGTTCCCCTTGTATTTGTGTTTTTTCTGACCGATACGGTTCCTAGTGGTCTTACCAATATAACTGTATAGATACAAACGTCCACTGCGTAAACGCATATTCAATATAAGATAAGAAAAAGTGTTTTACGGATAATAACAGAGTCCCCCAAAATGATAAGATTAAAACAGATAATATGATAATGATATTTCTGGAGAACTTCTGGAAGAAAAAAGAAATTAGCAACAAAGATAATAAGGCCTGCTGGGCGAGAATCCAAGTTGAAGATAGATTCCTGCAAGAAAGGAAGATTAAGAATAACGTATAACTCGCTCCCAGGAATCCCAGGAATAATGGACGATCGATCTTGTGTAAGGAGAACACTCAGTCACACATCAGAATGAATAAAGAATTGTACTCAGCTTTGGTATATAAGAGGAAGATCTTGCTGTTTAGGTGACGTCACGGCCTTGGTTTTCGATGTTGCTTTTCCGCAGTGACCTGAATTCTCAGTTCGCGTATTGCTCGTCCGGTGTTTGTTTGTTGAATGATTCGTTTCCCATTGCCTTATTCATGGTAATCCGATGCTGCAGACACATCCGGTTTGTTTCTTGAAGTGCTGGAGACGCTCAGTAATGATGGTTCACCCTCTCGAATGATTATTAATGAGACGTTTCTTATGTTGCCATAAGAGATTTGAAGTTGCTTGAAGATTCTCTCGCCTTCGTTGACTTCTGATATGTTACATTTCGTCAGTCTTCGGATGATGTGGTTTAGTCCGATTCCGGGCAGCCAGCTATGTTGTCTTCCGTTGTCGTCTACCAGGTAAGCTGCCACCAATGTTCGTGCTACGCCTTGTATAACGAGGCCGCACTGTGAGGTTATTTAGACCTGCGATGTTATACGCAAGTATCGTGTGGTATACTTCCCATCCTTGTCTGCGATTGTGACAATAATTTCCAAGTCAGTATCTTCTTTTGGTATAAAGGCGGAGATGTTTCAAACTCATGATGATAACTTAACAACGGTATATTTGCAAAACTACATCTCTTGAGTAGAAGGCAAGAAAGTAGTTAGGAGAACCTGATTCTAGGAGGGAAAGTAGAGTTCTAAGTTACAATGCATATACAAAGGTATAGGAGAGCACAGCTTAGCTCAGCATACATAACATACAGACAGATGAACATGTGAGAGGAAGTCACGTAGACGTCTGGGCTATAGGTTAATAGGTTCTCGGGTGAAGCACTGTGACCTCTTTGACACAATCATGGATTTCATTATCACAGGCAAATGCAAACCAGGGCGCTGCTGATTCAATTCATCCAGCCTAGCTTGCGTCCTGTTTATCATCTCTTATCACTCTCCTTGTTATCTCAACAGTGACCTCTTGGGTCGTTAGTTTATTTATACATATGGAATATGTATTTTTAAATGTAACCCTTACATATATGCTTTTGAAAACTAATAAAGTTGCCCCTGAGAGTACGTACACAAAGGATATAAAGTTTAATTCACAGAACTAGGTTGTAAGAATATACAGTATCAGTGAACACCAAACTAAACTCAGTCATAAAAAAAAGAAGTGAAATCCCCTCAAAAAGCATCGGAGCTACAAGCTAATCTGTATCTAGCAGCGCTAAATCCTGCTGTGTGATTGGTTGGCTCTTCTGATCCTTGTAACCAATAATGTAACTGCTACAAGCCAATCAGCATTGAGTTAACATATCCTTTAATTATACTCTGCTGTGTGAATGCTATTTCTAACCCTTCCAGCATTTTTTGACATCCCTGACAGGTAGCTGCACCCCCACTTCAGTCGAGAACACTGGGAGAAAGACGAGGGAAAACATTTACGTATTTAGCTAAAATCTTACCAATTCACTATATTTTCTTGAAAGAATTGATAATTTGCTGTGTTTACATTAATATTACGTTAGAGCTCCAGTCGTCGATGCTAATCTGTTCCAGAAGAAGCAACGAGATGTGATTTAGTTGAAATCTGAATTAATTTTTCCCATAAGAAATAACTGAAAATCAATTAATCCATTCTTGACCACCAGTTATTACCCTAGTCTTGCCTTTTTATGCAAAACATTACGTGTAAATTACAATGAAATAAGTTCAGTGTTAAATAACATACCATATTAAATGCACTTTCTTCATTTTTTAATATATCTTCATTTTTAAATATATACTGTATCAAAATTACTGACCTATGTACGCCCAATGTGGCATGTTACCGATGGTTGACTGTGCGCCATAGGATAGGCTAGATACATAGTATCATGGTATGTATTGTAAGGGGTAGCCACAAATATTGATGCTAATAATAAAACATTGAAAATCAAGTCTCATAACCAAAGCAAATTAATAAAATGTTAAAAATAAGGCAAATTATGTCTGTTCAGAAACTTAGGAAAAATTACCAAAGATATGTCGCCAACTAGTGGCGTGTGCAGATGTAAACTAACCATCATACAGTTTACTAGAATGTTGTATACAAAATCACTTTAAAATATCTTTCAATATGTACATGTTATACAGTAGGGCATCGATAATCACGGGGGATAGGGCCCAGAACCCCCCGTGATAAATAAATACCTGTGTTTTTCCTGGTACCCCCTCAAAAATTGCTTAAAACTGCCTACTTTAATAGTTAACCCACCCAAGACCACTATTCCAATGTTTATAACTGCCTACTTTAGTTCAAACACCAAATATGTCTTCAACTATCACCTTAAACTAAATTTAAGACAGTTTCAAAGTTATTTTACAAAATTAGCCTTAAAAATATATGTAGTACATATATGTATACTCAACAAGAAAAGTGAAGATACAGTTTTCATTAGCTTTCGTTCATCGAATTCCCCATTTGTTTTTACTGAAAAGACATCACTAAATTTACTCTAGAATATGAAAATACACTGCAAATTACATCATATAAGTTAAAACTGCAAAACAAAACCGTTCAGATACTTAAAAACACGATATATGTCCGAAGTAATTGGAATTTCTCAGATGGATTCATTCATAGAGATCTGGTAGATAGAATGTGAATTTCTGAGTGTAGTAGTATGTATCACAACGACAATATTTACTCGTTTTGCTTCATGAACGGGGATACTATTGCATCATCGTAAGTGGTGAATGCAATTATTTTAGTTTCTACAAACTCATGTTTGTATTCCAAAGCGATTAAAGTTAGCTTACGTCAATGGCAGTCAATGTTGCAACGGCTAAGGTAGGTTGAGCAAATCTAGTTGCATCCGCAAGAGCGTTCTCTTTGATGTGAGGAGGAGCCCTAGAACTTTGAGCGGGAAAGCGCAAGTCACTGGATACTGGCTTACCTAACGGATTTCATACTTTGATTACTTTGACGTTGACATGGATTGAATGCTAGTTGCTGTTTACAAAGCTGCTGTCTTTAAACATAAACCTTTATCAAGGTTAAAGTAGCATGTCAGCTCAAAGATTTTCTGGCTATATGCTCCCATTACAAAGCAGTTCGTAGTAGCCTACAGCCCTACACGACTGCATTTCTTTGCCGCGAGGCTGAAAGATCTCTCAACACATCAGCATTTTTTGCAGGATATAAAACTTTTTTTGCCTGTGCAATACATATTGAGTTATTTGTGGTAATAAATATTTTTACTTTACACAGCTATTTTCATGAATGATTGTGGATGAAACCCAATTTTCACAAGTACAGACTATATCAAGAGAGCAAGAATGACCGCAGCCTATGTCTAAATTTTCCACGTCTTTTTACAATCTTTGAATGCTACGGCAACTGTTGAATGAAATCAAAATTAGGGTATGAGTTTCTTAGAGAATTGAATTGAATATTATGATCCTTCAAATTTTATCTAGCATAGTGCAGTATGATATTGGCAGTCATATCATATCGCGCAAGCATAGGCCTATCGATAGAGACACTTAATTATATTTTCTTCTACCTTTCCCCCGTCACAAGTCCGTCACCAATACTATAATTCTCTCTCTCTCTCCACTTTTAAAACATACTTTAAAAATATATATTACCACTCAATCTCCCAAAGAAAATATAATGAAATTAAGTAGTTATAAATAGGCCTAAGCTTTCACGTAAGTAGGCCTAAGCTTTCACGTAAGCAGATATTGCTAGCTCTCTCTCCCCACTTTTATAACACATTTGAAAAAATATTATCACTCATTCTCACAAAGTAAATATAATGAATTAAGTATATCTATAGATAGGCCTATGCTTGCGCTCTCTCTCTCCACTTTTGAAACATTTTAAAAAATAGTATCACTTAATCTCTCAAAGTCAGGGCAGTTTCTAGTTCATTAGGCGCCCCAGGCAAGAACTCTTCATGGCGCCCCCCTTCCCTCCAGGCTGGAAATAATAACATAAAGTATCTTTAGGCTGGGGGAATGGGACATCGTCATTGAGTGTGCTGCAGCTGCTGGTGCTGGGTCCTCCTTCTGTAAGAAATCAAACACACATGAAATAGCTTCTGAATGAAATGGTCAATCACAAGACACATTTTTATGTTTCTGACTATGCATCGAGTTCTGATGCTGCCTTATTACCTTATTACATATCTAATTAGAAAAAGGATTCTAAAAAAAAAAAAAAAAAATTGATTCCTCGATCTGGTCAACTTACCGTACGTACATAGAAAGTTAGCGGAAAACGTACTTCTTCTTTCTCTCCAAAAATTAAATACCGAGCGTTTTAGGTGAATATTTTTACTTGCAGGTTTTTTTTTTAATTTTATATATTAATAACTGTATTTTACACTTTTCTTTTCGACTCTATCTTAAAACTTTCATTAATCACTTAATCAGTAATCATCAATAAGTGTGAAAAATGCAAAAATGCTACTAATTCTAATTGAAAAAAAGACATTCATTAATCATTTTAAGTAGTACACTTAAATTTACAAATATAAAATTTTATTCCACATAAACTGGCAAACAGACACGATCAAACGGACTGCACATTTAAATCTTATTTACATTTTAGCTATAAATGTAGTTAAATACATTGTATTTAAATACGTACTTAGAATAGTTAAATACAGTATTTAAATACACAGAACAAAATGTATTTGTAAATACAATTCTAAATATACTGAAAAGTATTTTAAATACGTATTTAAATACAAAGTATTTAAATACTGCCCATCTCTGAGTACATTCATAATATGATCTGTTAAACTCACCTGGTTCTTCTACTTGGGAAGAAGCCAGTGACACCGAGGCCTCCTCTCACACCTTTGTTTCAGCATTTACAGGTTGCTGTCGTGGCTTCAGATATTTTTTCAATGCATCTGGACGAAAAGAAATTATAGAATATATGTTAATTATTATGCATTTAATATATTTAATTATAAACATATAATTATAAACATCTAAATTTTTATAGTACAAATATCACTGCATTGCAGCATGTAGGCCTATGCTTAGGGTCTACAAGTTACAATTAACCTCTTGAGAATCCTTGAGAATGGGCAAATGTCAATATTAACCCTCTTACGCCGAATGGACGTATTAAACGTCGAGTCAAAATGTCTCCTGTATGCCGAATGGACGTATCATACGTCGACTCAAAAAAGTTTTTTTAAAAATTCGCGGAAAAATACTTATAGGCCTACCAGCCGAAAACTTTTGAATCACGCGCCTTGGGGGATGCTGGGAGTTCACGGATTAAGGCGTTGTTTTGTTTACAATCACTACGCAGGCGCGCAAGCGCGAATTTCTTTCTTATCGCACTAAAAAGTATCAGTGACACATCTCAAAAATTATTTCGTCACTTTGACATAATTTTTGCCCCATTTTAAATTATCCTTTACATGAAGTATTATATATGAAAATGTGCGCAATTTCATGTAAAATACATAAAAAAAATACTCATGATTGTAGCTTTTATCAGTTTTGAAATATTTTCATATAAATAACGATGTGCAAAAATTTCAACCTTCGGTCAACTTTGACTCTACCGAAATGGTCGAGAAACGCAATTGTAAGCTAAAACTCTTATATTATAGTAATATTAATTCATTCTTTGCCTTCATTTTGCAACAAATTGGACGTCTCTAGCACAATATTTCGATTTATGGTGAATTTATGAAAAAACTTTTTCCTTACGTTCGCACGGTAACTCTTCCGATAAATTTTTTTGTGCAATTGTCCTAATGTTTGCACCATTTTAAATTTGCCATTACATAAAGTTTTATATATGGAAATGTGCGCAATTTCATGCACAATACAACTAAAACCAACCCATGGTTGTAGCTTTTATCAGTTTTGAAATATTTTCATATAAATAACGTTAAGTGCAAAAATTTCAACTTTCGGTCAACTTTGACTACCGAAATGGTCAAAAAACGCAATTGTAAGCTAAAGCTCTTATATTCTAGTAATATTCAATCATTTACCTTCATTTTGCAACGACTTGGAAGTCTCTAGCACAATATTTCGATTTATGGTGAATTTATGAAATAAAACAAAACATTTTCCTTACGTCCGCGCGGTAACTCTTCCGAAAAAATCAGAATTTTTTTTGCGCGATTGTCGAAATGTTTGCACTATTTAAAATTAGCTGTTACATAAAGTTTTATATATGAAAATGTGCGCAATTTCATGTAGAATTAAAGTTTTATATATGAAAATGTGCGCAATTACATGTAGAATACAACTAAAAATGATTGAAGGTTGTAGCTTTTCTCTTTTTTCAAATATTTGCATATAAATCACGATAAATAGAAAAAAAACCACGTTCGGTCAAATTTGACTCTACCGAAATAGTTGAAAAACGCAATTGTAAGCTAATACTCTTACGGCCTAGTAATATTCAGTCATTTATCTTCATTTTGAAACAAATTTGAAGTCTCTAGAACAATATTGTGATTTATGGTGAATTTTTGAAAAATATATTTAACTTCCCTCTGCACGCCGATTCGCGGCCGCAAGTCTCCGAAATGCGTACATCACATTATCCTAATATTTGCTCCTTTTCATATTAATCGTTTTATAGAGTTTCATATATCAAAATGTGCGCAAATTCATGAAGAATACAATAAAAAATAATTGAAGGTTGTAGCTTTTCCCATCTCCGAAATATGTGCATATAAAAAAATATATATAAAAATTTCGACATTTGGTCAACTTTAACTCATCCGAAATGGTCGAAATCTGCAATTCTAATCTAAAACTCTTACAGTATCGTAATATTCAATCATTTGTCTTCATTTTGAAACAAATTGGAAGTCTCTAGAAACAATATTTAGATTTACGGTGAATTTTTGAAAATAACATTTTTTTACGTCTGCGCGTTATGAAATCATACATCATTTTGTGATAATATTTTTCCGGTGTTGCCTTTATTGTTTTCCAATGTATTATATATCAAAATGATTGCAATTTAGTGTATAATACAACGAAAAAAAGTAACTCGTTAGCTTTGACCGTTTTTTGTACAGCGTGATTTGAATACAATTATGTATGAATTTTTTTTTTTCGCTACCATATATCGCATTATTTACATATGATAATGATATTATTTTTCATTTCTGATGGTTGCATACTAAACTTCAGGCAATGACAAAACCATGAGCCAAAAATGAACTCGTAATCTTCAAAACTAAGCGCGCTGTGATTTTTTGAAAAAAATATTTTTTCTGCTTTCGCGCTCACTCCAAACCGGCCCCGGCAGACACGAGAGGTTTTGATTTTTAGGGCTTCAGCGTAAGAGGGTTAACTAATATAGCACAAAATTCGATATTAGAGTAATCCAGGAAAACGTAATATTTAAAATAATATTAAAAATTAATAATCTTCTCCTCAGCTTTATCCCTATTTATTCGGGGTCGCTGTTTATAATGAGTCAGGGGTGCCAAAATGTGGAAATGACGTCATAATCATGGATTATTTTAACCTCATTTATGACAGGAATCAACGCAAAATAGCGCCTCCGGTTTTGACTGCGAAAAAGTGATGGATGTCCTATCCATTACTATAGATCATTGGCTTATAAGGTATATAACTCCTGGATTTCATTCAAATTTTCAACTCAGAAATATCTCCAAAAAGTGAACTTTGTTTCTTATAAAAACTTTAGGCTAGGCTTATGCACACACAACACAGCTGCACATTTACCTTTTTCTTTTCTTGTTTGCTGCACCTGACAGCATGGACTGCCTCTTCATGATTGATAAAAGCTTGAATGCTTGACAGCTGCGTTGACAACTTAAGACGACTTAAAAAAAGAAGTAAAGATTGGAGTAAACACGATGCTTAGAACTTAACTAAGGTGGTGTCGCGAGCAGGCGGCTGTCTTAGTTTTAAAGCTCCTTGATACTGATGACATCTACCTATCCAGTGTTGCCAACTTTTCTGAAACATTAAACATTGTTGCATCAAGTATTGACACTTCCATTATTCATTTATTTTCGCGTTTACACTTGTATTTATTTATTTGAATTATTCACGTAAAAATAATACTTCTCTCATTTATTTATATATTAATTTTGGATGGCAATTTGGCGCCCGGTCCCCAAGCAAATGGTGCCCCAGGCAACCGCCTGTATCCCCTGTGCCTAGAAACGGCCCTGCTCAAAGTAAATATAATGAATGAAGTATCTCTATTGATAGGCCTATGCGTGCGTGCTCTCTCTCTATCGTCATAATATTTCATTCTTTACTGTATTGTTCCTCACGATTACCACAAGTATTGTCCAAATTTTAAAACACTTTCTCTCATTGTTTAAGATCTGTCTTTAACCCTCTTACGCCGATTGGAAGTATTAAACGTCGAGTCAAAATGTCTCCCGTATGCCGATTGGACGTATCATATGTCGGCTCAAAAAAGTTTTTTTAAAAATTCGCGGAAAAATACTTATAGGCCTACCAGCCGAAAACTTTTGAATCACGCGCCTTGGGGGATGCTGGGAGTTCACGGATCAAGGCGTTGTTTGTTACAATCGCTACGCAGGCGCGAATTTCTTTCTTATCGCACTAAAAAGTATCAGTGACACATCTCAAAAATTATTTCGTCACTTTGACATGATTTTTGCACCATCTTAAATTATCCTTTACATGAAGTATTTTATATGAAAATGTGCGCAATTTCATGTAAAATACAACAAATAAATACTCATAATTGTAGCTTTTATCACTTTTGGAAATATTTTCATATAAATAACGATAAGTGCAAAAATTTCAACCTTCGGTCAACTTTGGCTCTACCGAAATGGTCGAGAAACGCAATTGTAAGCTAAAATTCTTATATTATAGTAATATTCAATCATTTGCCTTCATTTTGCAACAAATTGGACGTCTCTAGCACAATATTTTTCGATTATGGTGAATTTATGAAAAAACTTTTTCCTCACGTTCGTGCGATAACCTCGTTCCGCTAAAATTTTTTTCGTGCGATTGTCCTAATGTTTGCCCCTTTTAAATTTGGCCGTTACATGAAGTTTTTGTTATATATGGAAATGTGCGCAATTTCATGCACAATACAACAAAAAACAATCCATGGTTGTAGCTTTTATCAGTTTCGAAATATTTTCATATAAATAACGTTAAGTGCAAAAATTTCAACTTTCGGTCAACTTTGACTTACTACGAAAATGGTCGAAAAAAAAACGGCAATTGTTAGCTAAAAATCATATTCTAGTAATATTCAATCATTTACCTTCATTTTGCAACGACTTGGAAGTCTCTAGCACAATATTTCGATTTATGGTGAATTTATGAAAAAAAAAAAAAAACATTTTCCTTACGTCCGCGCCGGTTAGGTAACTCTTCCCGAAAAAAATCAGAATTTTTTGTGCGATTGTCGAAATGTTTGCACCATTTAAAATTAGCTGTTACATAAAGTTTGTATATGAAAATGTGCGCAATTTCATGTAGAATACAACTAAAAATGATTGAAGGTTGTAGCTTTTCTCTTTTTTCGAAATATTTGCATATAAATCACGATAAATAGAAAAAAAAATCATGTTCGGTCAAATTGACTCTACCGAAATAGTTGAAAAAAACGCAATTGTAAGCTAAAACTCTTACGCCCTAGTAATATTCCGTCATTTTTCTTCATTTTGAAACAAATTGAAGTCTCTAGAACAATATTGTTATTTATGGTGAATTTTGAAAATATATTTACCTTCACTCCGTGCGCCGCTTCGCTGGCCGCAAGTCTCGAAATACGTACAGTTGCATTATCCTAATATTTGCTCCTTTCATATTAGCCAGTTTTATAGAGTTTCATATATCAAAATGTGCGCAAATTCATGAAGAATACAATAAAAAATAAGTGAAGGTTGTAGCGTTTTCCATCTCCGAAATATGTGCGTATAAAAAAATATATATATAAAAATTTCGACATTCGGTCAAATTTAACTCGTCCGAAATGGTTCGAAATCTGCAATTCTAATCTAAAACTCTTACAAGTATCGTAACTATTAAATATTTGTCTTAATTTTGAAACAAATTGGAAGTCTCTAGAACAATTTTATTAGCAATTCACGTGAATTTTTTGAAAATAACATTTTTTTACGTCCTCGCGTTACGAATTCGTACATCATTTTGTGATAATATTTTTCGGTGTTGCTTTTATTTGTTTTACTATGTATTATATATCAAAATGATTGCAAATTTAGTGTACAATACAACGAAAAAAAAGTAACTCGTTAGCTTTGACCGTTTTTTGCACAGCGTGATTTGAATCCAATTATCTATGAATTTTTTTTTTTCGCTACCATATATCGCATTATTTACATATGATAATGATATTATTTTTCATTTCTGATGATTGCATACTAAACTTCAGGCAATGACAAAAAAATGAGCCAAAAATGAACTCTTAATCTTTAAAACTAAGCGCGCTGTGATTTTTTGAACAAATTATTTTTTCCGATTCCGCGCTCACTCCAAACCGGCGCCGGCATACAGGAGAGGTTTTGATTTTTAGGGCTTCGGCGTAAGAGGGTTAATTACGTATGAATTTTATGTAAGTTTAGTGGCAAACATTACTTATAAATAAGGTTTCACAGTAGGTTTTAAAAAAGGGTGATTGATATTCTACCCTGAACTGACGTTACCAAACCAACATTAACGAATAATATAGAGCGTGTTTCAACATTCAAGTATAAATGAGTATAGGACCTCTACAAAATCTTTATGGTGTAAAGTTAATGGAAATCTAGAAAGTAGCAAACGCTATGATTTTCAAACTCCGCTCCCTTTGCCAGGTGTAGGATTATTGAACAATATATGTCCGAAGATTTAAAAAAAAACTATCTTAACTTTCCTTGCCGAGTGTACTACTGTACATATGTAGCCTACAAGCCTATGGATTACAGCCAGAAGCCTACATATGTATGTGCTATTACGTACTCACGTGGGCCTCTTTTCTTTTACAAGGAAAGAGAAGGCGAGAGGTAAGTGAAATATCAAAATTATGCAAATCATATGGGTAATCACCAACGATCTGTGTTGACAAAGATGGCAACGATTTTGCAGTGCAATGAAATGAATAATAAAGATAATGCAACCAGCAGCTTGCAGCAAAACATCTCTTCCCTTCTTCACAACACACGTTAATATATTACATGTAATAACCTTCATATGGCGTTCAGGCTTCTTTCCCATAAGAGTAAAAGAATCAGGGCTCAATAACAAACGAAACGTGGGTAGGCCAATGTTGCCAAATTGGAATGGCAATTTCTCGCTAGATATTGCTCCTTTAATAAAGTGCTAAAAAATTCATATCATACATAATAATGCCACCCAGCCAATTTCAACCGATTGCTCTCTTTTTCGATTCAAACATGTTTCTAACATACGCAGTGTACTTGCACATTTCGTTACACGATTCCTAATAATTTCAATACCTTTTCTGTTTTGCAAGATTTTGTTCTTTTTCTTACATGATATGTCAAAATATGTATGTTAGATGTATTTGAAAACAAATACAAGTTTTCCTGCCAGATGCTAGATTGAACATTTTCTTGCTAATTACCTCAAGAAAATGAAAGGTAGCTTTAAAAATGTAAAATTGGTAACACTGGATTCAACAGATTCGCGCATCGTACTACTACACAACCGTTTATTAGTTATGTGTAGATGGTGTTAGTAGTACAAGTGATAGTTATTGTATCATTAAACATATCAAAATAAACGAAGTCATAAAGGTGATTCTATGTCATGTTTTTCCTAAACGCCTAGACTAAAAGGAAAACTTTATTTTGTTTGTTTCATCGCTGCCACGAACCCCTAACAAAACCTCTAACTGCAAAGTACATATGATAATTCTAAACTATTATTTACTACCAAAATAACAATGATATTTTGTATTGAAAATTAATGTTACGTATATTCCAAACATTATTACTACCATGACTAGTACTATAAAATTTCGAAAGATAATCTTGCTGTTAACACAACCATAATTTGATTTTCATATACGTATGTACATTTTGTCAGCTGGCTGGCCTCGCATAGATAAAAGTTTATTTCACTGATATGGAATTACTACACGAGTAGCCTTTTTATTATGAAGATATGACGATAATATATAAGGTAAAAAATGGTTTTACGTATTTCGTTTACGCTTCGTCGCCAATAATAAACTACAATACGAGAATCTATGGCAATTATCGTCTGTATGACTGCATATTGTTCGGAGAAGTTATATACGTATACGTAGCTACTACCAAAATGATAATGAAGTTCAAATTATTTTTAGTCTTAATGTTATTACTACTGTAATTACACTACTAATATTAAAATTTCTAAAAGGTTATCGAACAATAGGTTACTGTGAACGTAACCGTATACATTACATACCAAATTTTCGAATTATGCTTACATTTTGTGGCTGGCCACTCCTATGTATGTTGGTGGTTATTGCACTGCAACTAGGCTTAGCCTACAAATGAACGTCATACATAAACCTTGAATAGGCTATTTATTATGAAGAGATGCCAATAATATATAAGGTGAGAATGGTTTTATTACCTTTATTGTCAGTTAATATCATAATGTGAGTCTTTTCATGTATGTTGGTGATTATCGATTCATACCAGCGATATAGCATGAAAAGCGGCCCAAGAAAAAACCTGTGACTAACTGATTCCGCTATTGCTGACCCTCAACTAAGTAGTGCCCCACTATTATTTTTTATATATTTATATATATCCTTGTAGAATAGTGGTACTTTTCATAGTCTCTGTTTTATGAATGTGACATCATTGTCGGCGGAGTAATATCCGTTGGAAGTAGATCCCCATAAATGTATTCCTTTAAAATGGGCAAGAATCCCGATATTAAGGATAACTAGGGAACTATCGATATCACAAAACCCTTCAGTTTAATTATAAGATACCACCAAAAAATTATTGCCCTTTATTAAACAATAAGTCATGTAAGTCGAACACACCTAGGAACTACAAATTATGAACATCATAAAGCCTGAGTCACATTGGCGATTTCAAACCGTGCTAGTCGTAACGGCTGAAATTTTGCTCAATACAACTCCATTATGCTCTCATTACAACCAAATCACCATAAATTGGCATAAATTGTAACCAAGGAAATATATTTGGTAATTATATAAATATTTTAGAATTCTAAGTTTATTCAGGAAATTTACAGTTTTTCTACATGATTTTCTGAAGTAGGAAAAGGCATTTCTTATTGTTTTAATATATAATTGATTCCTGCCAATGAACGAAGCCTACAGGGGAATTTGCATAATCACGAAGACGACCTTATGTGTCAAGGGAGTCCTCTCAATCTGCCTCACTCCTGGCAGTATTTCTTTTAATCAAAAGAAAGTTGTGCAACGCCCAGCACCAAGGACTCGATACTGTCATGAAGAAGATTTATTGGGGTCTAAACACACTGAACCTATGGGAGATAAAAAAATGAAAAATGTTGATTTAGTTATTAAACTTTATATATATATATATATATATATATATATATATATATATATATATATATATATATATCTATATATATATATATATATATATATATATATATATATATATATGGTGGCATCTGTATTCATAAGTCAGTACAATCCCGTTACGTGAGTCGGAATATTATGTAACTAAATCGCAAATAAATAATATAAAAAAATAGTCATGCCTTCACGGAACATGCCGTCTTGTAAAAACCGTTAAGTGTGGGTGTGGCTTAAATCATCGGTGACTTGCGCGTACAACTATGTAAATATGTAATCTCGTCTCAACTTGCACAATGTTATAATGGTTCATTGCGGAAGTCGTCATGGAATTGTTATCAGTTGACTTTTAGGAGATTAATAACCAAACCCAGCCTCTCTCTGCTGTGGATTCAACTGAACATTGGGACCTTTAACTCCTTTACTCCTCCTCCTCTAAATTTTTCCCCCTTCCCTTCTTCTTTCATTGACGACCTTGGCATGGTTTTGAACTATTGAATTGACTGCACTTTTAACTTGATGGAGGGTGGAGTTGGACGGCATGCCACTCCACCCATAAAACTAGAGTACCTGACGTGGTCGAGTGAAGAGAAATTTTTATGTCAAGCCATGGCCACAGTGTTGGGTCCGATCTCGATGGGCTGACGACCCGTAAAGCACTGTGGGTGTGGGGCATACCCAGGTGAAGATCCCAGGGCAGTTGCCACTGTGTAACAGTATTGCTCCTCCCTCAGTTGGGCCTCCCTGGTGAGAGGGACCTCATCCTGGAGAAAATTGACACTTTTATTATATGGAAAATTTAACAAATATCATAACGATTCTGGCACGGATTTGGACCATTCTAAAGAAAGTTCAAGTCACAAAGACAGGTTGGTATTAATACTTTAATACCATATACTACCAAACCAAGGAAACATAAGTACCATTATGAACCAACCTTGACTCACTTTGACTCCCTCTTTGGGAGTGGAAGTTGGTCAAGGTTTCTAACTATGGAAACTGAACAAAATTTTTCAGCTTTGAAATTGGAAAATTGTTTATTAAATAGTCATCCAACGGTAGAAAAGTCGTTCAGAAAAATAAAAGAGAAGACTTGGCTTATAGAAGCCACAACAAAAAGTCAGCCTGAAGACTATTTGTCTTTAAAAACAATAGATAACAGTAATGTCAAAGTGGAAAAACATTTGATAACATGAACAGCATCCAGGGTACCATTGTACTTCCTGCCAATGACGACGAGACAAATACTAAGAATAGAAAAAATAAGCTTTGAGGGTTCAGATCTACCTCAAAAAATAAAAATATTTAAGTCAAAATAGAGAGTTACAAGACCCTATGTTCCAATGCCACTGCAGTGTCAAAATTGCAGTAAGTATGGACACACAAAGAGAACTTGTAGGAATGAACCAGTGTGCGCTTCCTGTGGATCTATGTAAGTGCGGTGAACCTGAGTGTGTAAGCTGAGCAGAATCATCATGCAAAATCCAAAGAATGCAACAAAGAATTGAAAATGTTGAAAGAAGGACAGGCATGTCTATAACAGAGGCTAGATTAGAATTGAAAGTGAGAGGAATTCAAGATCCTGCTAAGAATCGTAAATATTCTTTTATAACAGGAACCAGTAATGAAACAAGAAACATACAGATAGAAGTAACAAGATGCAGCAAATTAGGGGTCAAGAAGTCAGTAATATACAGGAAAAGACTAAGATAGTAAAGAATCAGGAAACGGGTGCAAATGAATTGGATAATATTCTATCAAATTAATTTGAAGTGTTAATGCAAATAGAAGCACAAGAAGGTACTACCACACAGGGGGAAGGAGGAAGTTGTGATGTACTGGAAATTAAAGAAAAAAAAAGACCTTTAGAGAGAACACCACCCAAAACTAAGAAACCAACTACGTATAATTAGAGAAACATCGGTCAAACCAAAAACAAAAGATATGAAGAAAGAACAAAAACAAAATAAGAACATACCTTTATATCCTAAAATAATAATAAAACCTATAGATGCAGAGATCCAAAACACCAAAAAAGTGAAGGAGAACCATACCATGGATGATGGTGACTTTGTCAAGGGTGATGAGATTACTCCATCACCAATAATTGGTACAGCAAGAACAAATAAAGCAATAGATATACATGTTAACATATGTGGATGGCATGATTGCTTCATTGCATTGTGCAACAATAAAAAATATAACAAATGATTGTTTAACAAACATTATAAGAAATTGTATGAAAAATAGAAAGAAAAAGGCCACTGATTTAAACACCCATGAAAAAGGATGCAGTGTTAAACAACTGAATGTCGTAAATAAATTTTTAGAAAAAATTCTAGTTGATAGTAATACAAAAAAAAAAGAAAACAAAACGCGACTGACATAATATCTTCAATAGCTATATTATACAATGGAACGTAAATGGTCTACAGACTAGATTACACCTGGGAGAGGTACAAAGGTTATTAAAATAATATGAACTAACGATATTATGTTTACAACCTGTCAATAATACAATACCAACAATAGATGAATATACTTCAATATCAACATCACAGGAAGGAGGAGGAAATTTTGGTACAGCCATGTATGTACATAACAAAGTATGTAATGACAAAGTACCTGTAAACATTGCTGACCTCCAAATATCGGGTATTAAAATTCAAATTAAAAATGATAATTATATCATTTATAATTTATGCAACCAACAAAATAAAAATTAATATATTGATAGACTTGGAGAATTACTTAAAAATGCCAAAGAACCTATATAAATATTAAGGGATTTTAATACTCACAACCCAATATGGGACTGAACCTTAACTGTTCAAACTCAAATAGAGCAGGAAGTAAAGTAGAAGAGTTTATGGATCCTAATGACATGTGCTATATAAACAATAATGAAGTTAGCACATACGTATTATTAAAAAACACAAGGAACATTTTCCTCTATAGACTTAACTCTGTGTTCACAAAGTATAGTTGACAGATTGGATTAGAACACAATTGATGACTTGCACACCAATGATCATTTCCCAATATTAATTTCCTTATTACAAAATAGTCCAACAAAAAATGTTCCTCACTATAGCATAAAGCAGATTGGGAGCGACATGAAATGCACACTAGAAGTATACCACCATTTGAATATCTAAAAGACCATAATGAAACAAATAAGTTTCTTGTTGATTTCATCAAAAATGCTGCAGATAAAGCAATACCAAACTCAAAACCCCATCCAACAAAGCACAAAGTTCCATGGTGGCCCGATAAGCTAACAGGATCAATAAATATAAAACACTCAATAGGGAGATGATTGGATAATTTGAATAGAAAGTTCAGTAAAATTAATAAAACATTACCAATATTAGAAGGTGCCTTACAAAAAATGACTATATTTTTTGCTAGAAATTGATGCATTAAAGCCTCTTTACAACAAAATATCTGCAAAATTTAAAAATGAAGTCATTCGAGGAAGAATAATTTCATGGAAGAAATATGTATCAGATCTCTGTAATAATACTCCCATACAAAAAATATGGGAAAAATTCAGGAAAATAAATGGTACCCATGCCTTATTAAAAGATGGAAAAAGAATACTTGATCCAAAAGAAATAAGTAATATATTAAGAGAAAACTTAGCAAATGTAAGTAGTGATAGAAATTTAGATGACCACTTCCCCACAAAGAAAAATAATACAGAACTAGTAACAATAATTTTCGAAGCAATAGAAGACATATATTATAATAGAAAATTTAATATGGAAGAGTTGGAATATGCTCTCACAAATAGCAATAAATCTGCTCCTGGAGGTGACAATATTTTTTTTTTAGATGATCTGCCACTTAGCAGCTCTGGCAAAGTCATACTTATTACATTTTTATAATCATTGATGGCTTAGAAATTTATTTCCTGATGAATGGCGTGAAGCAATAATAATTCCTATCTCAAACCTGTAAAAGATCCAAGTAATGCAAATAACTACAGACCAATTTCTCTAACAGGTTGCTAAAGCAAATTACTATAAAAAATGGTAAATGCTTGATTAACTTGGCACATTTGAGAAAATAAAATTTTGACTCCCACTCAATTCGGGTCACAGTGTAAAGGCCTGTCCACACGACCGGGCCTGATCGGTGTGCTCCAGGGTTGACGGGCAAATTCTGGCGGACTTATCCGTGAATGTTGTCCACACGGGTGAGGCGATGAGAGGTGGGCGTGCCCGACGATGCCAGTAGCGTTGTTTCAGTGCGGTACGATAAACATGGTGCCTACCGCAAAGAAGAAGATAGTGTAGCATGATAATTGCTTTGTGTGTGATGAAAAAGAAAAGAATATGGTGCAAAGAATGGCTCAGTAAAAGAAATGTATATGGTTCACGTACGTCTGCCAGGGTCGAAGCTCAAACCATCGGGTACCACCATGGTGATTTTGCTACAAGACCCATCGGGCAATTTGACGGTTTGCCCGTCAAGTGTGCCCGTTAGAGGGGAAGTCCGCCGATCAGGCCCGATCGTGTGGACAGGCCTTAACAGATCTACATTAGATTCTCTCTTTAACCTTGTAGACCATATACGTAGAGGACTTGAGCGAAAACAAATAACTTAAGCAGTCCTTTTTGACATTGAAAAGGCTTATGATACTACATGGAGGTGTAACGACCCTTCTCAAAGGGCTAACATCAAACCAGAAAACAGAAATACACACTATCTTTTCAACAGGTGTTCTCTAAAGTTAAAGTCACCAAGGGTGAAATAACAATCTGTGTGCCAATATCAACAGTGAGGGATAACAAATACCAGAGATAAAATTCTAAAGTTTATTACAAAATTGTTATAGTTAGAAATGAATAACAGAACCTCTGAAAATTCAATAAAAAGTGAATGCCAATCACACAATGAAAACAAAATTAAAGCAAATCACCTACACCAGTAATGATAGAACAAATCAATCATACATACCAAATAGAGAGGGGGTTCTGAAAGGGCATGACAGCAGTGGACAAATAAGATATGGATGGCTTGTCCCACAAAACTTCATGGTCCGCAGATAAAGGCTACAAGGAAAAAATAGCCTTCAGGGTCCAAAGTCAGGCCTGACCACAATACAACGGACTCAAGTCCCTCAGCATTAATAAAAATGTGATGACTTATACCTGCACTCAGCGAGGTCCCCCGGGCAAATACTGACCCAAGGCTACAGCAAGTGGAGAAGTAGCAGTGTTGTGGACAACTTCAGCTCGAAATAGAGAAAATTCTTCCAGAATTGCAGAGTTAAACTTGCTGTAGTCCCAGAGAGGTCGTACAACACGAAGGCCAGAAACAGACTGCCATACCCGGGCACAGGGACTTCCAAAGTCACCTCGGAATACTCCAATGAGACCGAAAACCAAACCCTGTTGGGGATACTATAGTAAATGGCAAAATAGGGTAAACTAAAGATAATTAATCTAAACCTAAACCAAAACAAAAACGAAAAGGACAAAGTTCTATCAGAGGTACCCTATATTAAATACTTTACAAAATAGCAACATCCGTGGATATCTAGGTTCATCCAAAATTTTTAACATCGTAGTTTTCAAGTGAGAATTGATGATGTATTGTCCAGAACATTTCCACTTGAAAATGGTGTTCCACAGGAAAGTGTCCTTATTGGCACACTGTTTACCCTAGCAATTAATGATATTAATAAAAATCTACCTACTGGAATTAAAAGCAACCTATACGGGGATTATTTTATCATATATTATTCAGCCTCTTGTATTAAACATGCAGAGCGCATCGGTAATAAAAGCATAATAAAAATTACTGAATGGACCTCATCTGTAGGATTTAAGTTATCCATACATAAGACCCAAGCTGTCGTGTTTCATAAAGATAAAAGGTGGATGAATGGTGAAGTAATTGAATTAAAAATCAGAAATCATAGTTTACCAATTCGACAAATTGCAAAATTTTTAGTTTGTGTTTGATACTCGCTTAAACTGAAAACCCCACATAACATACTTGAAATCAAAATGTAAAAGGCATTAAATCTAATTAGAAAATTATCACACTACTTGGGGAGCCAATAGACAAACCCTTACATTTTTGTATAAAGCAACAGTCCTGTCTATCAATGATTACAGTAGCGAAATATATGGCTCGGCGTCAGATGGAACATTGAAAACATTGAACCCAGTTCATAATGAGGGTGTTAGAATATGTTCAGGAGCCTTTAAATCATCACCAACTTCTTCTTTATAGGTTGAATGTGGTGAATTACTACTCTCTCTCTCTCTCTCTCCATAGAGAGCTTGTATTAATGAAGAGTGCTCTGAGAATTAGGACGTGATTCTCCAACAAAAAAGATTATTTGAACTAAGAGATATATTTATGAACAATCATCTACCCCCTTTCCCAATTAGAGCTAGAAGATTGTTTGAGTCATTAAATATGAATATACAAATTCCTCCAATAGTAAAATTACCTCTTCCTTGGCCAATAAATAAGATAAAAACTTGCACACAATTAAATTATTTATAAAAGAAATGCTCATATACGCCAGCACACCATAGACAACATACAATAGAGCATATGAGCCAAAAAGGTGCACATAATGCAGTATACACAGATGGATTTAAATCAGAACATGGAGCGGGATATGCTGCAGTGTCCCAAGACGAATCACGTCAATTCTTTCTACCTAATACAGCTTCAATATTCACAACAGAACATCACTCAATAATTTTTTGATTTTTAGTGACTTCAGAAGTGCCATAGAAGTCATCCAGAGTTACAAACCAAAAAATAATATTGTACAACAAATTAAATTATTACTTCATAAATTAAACATTTTTGGGAAAAATGTATAAATATGTTGGATTCCTGCCCATTTAGGGATCAAAGGAAATGAAGAGGCTGACAAAGCAGCCAAAGAAGCAAAACAAATGACAAAGAAGTTAAAACAAATAAAACCTGATGTTGGAAAGTGGAGTTCATCATATCAGAGAGAGAGAGAGAGAGAGACATGCATGCACAAGTAATTCTGACACGTCTCCGTATAGGCCGTACCCGTCTGACACATGGACACTTAATGAGCAGCCCACATGGCTCTGCTCCTGAGTGCGCAGAGTGCAAGGTGGTTATAACTGTCAGACGTGTTATGCGAATGCCCAAAGTACACACAGCAACGACTGTCGGCATTTGGTACAGATCTATGAAAGAAATCTTGTCAGAATCTGCATTTTCAGTCATACCTATTTTTATGTTCTTGAAGAAGTGTAATTTAGTTGATTAAGAAACCTAAGTAAAATGTGAAAATACGAAAGTTACTAGACTATTTAATGAATCTCAAAAACAAAACTTTTTAATTTTACTTAACTTATTCTGATTTTATTTTTATGGATACATGAGTAAATGTATTTATTGTGTGCATGTGTTCCAGTGTGAGTGGTGCCTTTGCGCAAATTTTAGTTTAATTTTCACTCATTTGTCATCACACCTAATAAACAATTCAGTTCCAGAGCTTTGCCTCTGGCCTAGATATGATTTTTTTTTTTTTTTTTAATCTAATCCTTCGGGCAAGCCCTATGAGAGCTGAAAGTCAGCTCAGTGTTCTGTTTAAACTACTATAATAATAATAACCAAACCCATCATTTACGAGAGTCGCGGTCTGAAATCGCTAATGTGTAACCCAGGCTTAATTCAAGCACGACTGGGAACTACGAGTAATGAGCAGACTGCAAAACGTTTTCGGAAGCAAAGCACTGTCCGAAACTGAAAGAAACACACATGTAGTATGTACTTCATTATAAATAAAGTGTGTTCCTACACAATATGCAAACTCTCGGTCCTTTACACAAGGAATTACTTTCAGCGTAGGCTGGAATTACAGCCGTTAAATTCTTGAACAAGGGGGTTTGGCAGTAGCTACCATTTGGTAGGCCCGCCTGCCCGGAATGTAAACACTCCACTTTGTTTTCGGTCGTCTTCGATGAAGACCTATGTTTGTGAGCTCTTGCTGACTAGCCATTGATTACAGTTTTCCCAGTGGGATCCTTAATTTCTTGTTTTGAATAAATGTGTATATACGGTGTTTGATATTAATAATTAATTGACTTAAATAATTAATATGCAAACCCACTTTTTGTGATAGCCTTGATAGCTGCCTTTCTACTTTGTGTTAAGGATCGGTGGCGAGAGAGTGCCAACATCATTATTAAATTACATTTTCGCCCTTTAACATTAAGACGAGACATGTATTCATCAGAAATTTACGCTTATGCTTTAGAAATTACCGAAGGGAACTTCGGAGGTTTGTTCTTTGTTTTCTCCTGGTATTCCCTTTTCTCCTTTGTCTTTTCACTAACTATCGGACGAAGATAGAAGAGGTGGCGTGTGGTGTTGGTGTTCTGGGGGATCTCCTCTCATTTCGGAGGGCAGTGCCCTTGGATGCGAGAGGGGTATCCTTATTACTTTAAATCATATTTCCTTCTTTTACACGCTAACAGTGGTGATAACTGATTACAGCAGTAGATGGTTGGATATCTCTTCTTGTTGGTTATCTTAACCTTGGAATTGTATGTGTGACTCGGTATGCTGTGAAATTGGTCCTTGAGTGTGTGTACTGTTCCCCTTCTGGAAATGATATTCATTTACCGTGGCTATCCTGGAGTTTCATTACTAGACAAAGCCTTCAACGCCATGTGATTATTAACTCTATTCCTGCTGGTAAATATACTTCATCTCGTAGAAGAAGTCTTGCAGAATTTGGAGAAGTCGAAGAGGAAGAGAGCTTGTCAAGTGTCGTCATCTTACTCTTTGGAATCATCATATTTTTTATCAGCCTCCACCCCTTTGACTTCTAAGGCTCCCTGCCAATGAAGAAGGTAGTCCCCCCCACCCCCTTAACCCTCTTACGCCGAATGGACGTATTAAACGTCGAGTCAAAATGTCTCCCGTATGCCGAATGGACGTATCATACGTCGACTCAAAAAAGTTTTTTTAAAAATTTCGCGGAAAATACTTATAGGCCTACCAGCCGAAAACTTTTGAATCACGCACCTTGGGGGATGCTGGGAGTTCACGGATCAAGGCGTTGTTTTGTTTACAATCGCTACGCAGGCGCAAGTGCGAATTTTTTCTTATTGCACTAAAAAGTATCAGTGACACATCTCGGAAATTATTTCGTCACTTTGACATAAATTTTGTACCATTTTAAATTATCCTTTTCATGAAGTATTATATATGAAAATGTGCGCAATTTCATGTAAAATACAACAAAAAAATACTCATGATTGTAGCTTTTATCAGTTTTGAAATATTTTCATATAAATAACGATAAGTGCAAAAATTTCAACCTTTGGTCAACTTTGACTCTACCGAAATGGTCGAGAAACGCAATTGTAAGCTAAAACTCTTATATTATAGTAATATTCAATCATTTTCCTTCATTTTGCAACAAATTGGACGTCTCTAGCACAATATTTTGATTTATGGTGAATTTATGAAAAAACTTTTTCCTTACGTTTGCGCGGTAACTCTTCCGATAAATTTTGTCGTGCGATTGTCCTAATGTTTGCACCATTTTAAATTTGCCGTTACATAAAGTTTTATATATGGAAATGTGTGCAATTTCATGCACAATACATCTAAAAACAACCCATGGTTGTAGCTTTTATCAGTTTTGAAATATTTTCATATAAATAACGTTAAGTGCCAAAATTTCAACCTTCGGTCAAATTTGACTCTACCGAAATGGTCGAAAAACGCAATTGTAAGCTAAAACTCTTATATTCTAGTAATATTCAATCATTTACCTTCATTTTGCAACGACTTGGAAGTCTCTAGCACAATATTTCGATTTATGGTGAATTTATGAAAAAAAAAAATAATTTTCCTTACGTCCGCACGGTAACTCTTCCGAAAAAATCGGAATTTTTTTTGTGCGATTGTCGAAATGTTTGCACCATTTAAAATTAGCTGTTACATAAAGTTTTATATATGAAAATGTGCGCAATTTCATGTAGAATACAACTAAAAATTATTGAAGGTTGTAGCTTTTCTCTTTTTTCGAAATATTTGCATATAAATCACGATAAATAGAAAAAAAACCACGTTCGGTCAAATGTGACTCTACCGAAATAGTTGAAAAACGCAATTGTAAGCTAATACTCTTACGGCCTAGTAATATTCAGTCATTTATCTTAATTCTGAAACAAATTTGAAGTCTCTAGAACAATATTGTGATTTATGGTGAATTTTTGAAAGATATATTTACTTCCTTCCGCGCGCCGATTCGCGGCCGCAAGTCTCCGAAATGCGTACATCACATTATCCTAATATTTGCTCCTTTTCATATTAGCCGTTTTATAGAGTTTCATATATCAAAATGTGCGCAAATTTATGAAGAATACAATAAAAAATAATTGAAGGTTGTAGCTTTTCCCATCTTTGAAATATGTGCATATAAATAAATATATATATAAACATTTCGACATTCGGTCAAATTTAACTCGTCCGAAATGGTCAAAATCTGCATTTCTAATCTAAAACTCTTACAGTATCGTAATATTCAATCATTTGTCTTTATTTTGAAATAAATTGGAAGTCTCTAGAACAATATTTAGATTTACGGTGAATTTTTGAAAAAAACATTTTTTTACATCCACGCATTACGAATTCATACATCATTTTGTGATAATATTTTTCCGGTGTTGCTTTTATTGTTTTACAATGTATTATATATCAAAATAATTGCAATTTAGTGTACAATACAAGGAAAAAAAGGTAACTCGTTAGCTTTGACCGTTTTTTGCACAGCGTGATTTGAATACAATTATGTATGAATTTTTTTTTTCGCTACCATATATCGCATTATTTACATATGATAATGATATTATTTTTCATTTCTGATAGTTGCATACTAAACTTCAGGCAATGACAAAAAAAGGAGCCAAAAATGAACTCTTAATCATCAAAACTTAGTGCGCTGTGATTTTTTGAAAAAATTATTTTTTTCGCTTCCGCGCTCACTCCAAACCGGGCCCGGCATACGGGAGAGGTTTTGATTTTTAGGGCTTCAGCGTAAGAGGGTTAAGAAGTCTCGTCACGAGACTCCTAAGGGTCTGCCTCCTCTAACTGGGGAGGCAGTTGGGTCTTCCACTGGCTCGCCCATTCCAATATACAGCTGTTTTGTCAACAGTGTCTATAGTTTGTCGATAATTGAGCCGGTAGTTGACTATTGACGCAACTTGAACACTTCAATGGTTAGCCTATCATTAAAAATCTTGACGGGATTTTAAGGTTGTCTCATGAATTTCTGTTTTGTAATAATTTTCAATAATCTTAAGTTCAATCGTGGTTCTTACCGTTTTCCTATTCTGCTTGTCTGCAATGGCTGCCTTGGGACCAATGGTTGAATCAAAATTGTACACTTTAGAAAGCCACAAAAACTAAGGAAATACCTGTACAAGCGTGTACTACTTGCTCAAAATAGCAGCAGCAGAGCGAATGGGCTTTAAATTAGCTTGGGAACAATGCTAACTAGCAGCAACTGACTGAACCACTTTTGTTTACAAAAATCATACGATTCATTGGGTTGGATTCCGATTTTTTCTGTGAGCTCCGATGCAAAATTACTAAAAATTCCGCGTTGAAATCCGATTATTTCAAGTTCCAGTACAGTGAAGGACCGGGTCTCAACTGTATTTAAAAATTAATAAATCATTTACTTATCATACATTTAGTAAAGTTACTACTTTTAAACTATAAATAATTTTTGTCCAGAGTAAATTTGTAAAGTTTTAGAGTAAGTTTCTATGAAAGGCACCATATAGTTTAAAATTAAGTTTATGATATCATTTGATGAAGTTTTGTATTCGTGTCTTATTTTATAAGAAACTTATACACCACTGTAAACTAAAATGCAGAATAAAGGAATTGTTATTATTATTTTCTTATATTATTATTATTATTAATATATTATATATATGCCTAAATATTCTCTTTCATCTCAGTGAGAGAGAGAGAGAGAGGAGAGAGAGAGAAAGAAAATACAATTCATGCACTATTTAAAGTACATACAAAGCATGGGCTACAAGCTTATCTTTTATTGGCTACTTCCTACTCCTTCAATCAATACGTAGTGTGTTGTCATAGAGAGAGAGAGAGAGAGAGAGAGAGAGAGAGAGAGAGAGAGAGAGAGAGAGAGAGAGAGAGAGAGTAGTGTGGATGTGTGGTCCTTGACCACTTTTCACCTGTTGTACGCACGCGTTCCCTGATCTCTCAAGATTCCTTGCTTTTCATCTGCGATTTAACCGGATCCAGCTAGGCGCTAGAAAATTATCCTATTGTTAAGACCTCAGGTTTGTAGCTATGAAAAATACAAATTGTCTTAGAAAATTTGTCATTTCTCGGTATTTTTCTATGAGAAATATCCACAAATTCCTGGTTTTTCAACGAATTTCATTATAAAAGGCACTTTTTGTGATAATACTATTAAAAAAACCAGTAGTGCCATTTTGCTTGGTGAAACGTACCCACGCACAGTCTGATTAATCAACAGATATCACGCGTTTAACATATGTCTGGAAATCAATAAATATATAGAAGTGTTCGTGAACTGTCGGTGATAAGATTAGTGTGAGAATAGTAGGATAAAGCATCTACTAAGTTAGTTTATCAAGTGAAATATTGTAAATCATATCAAGATGGCAGTAAGTTCCAACTGTGGAAAGAAATGGCGAAATCTTGCGTGTCTAGCAGATTCGCAATATGATGAGGTAGCAGGAAGGGAGCTGGCATTTCTCATCTATGAGATCAACAACAGCCCTAATCAAAAAGATAGAAAAGCATTCATAGACATATTAGAAGGATATGATCCTTCAAACTGGAACAAATCATCAGAAAACATCTTGAAAATAATTGAAGAAGTTCCAAATAAAATCCAAGTGGTCAAGAGACTCACAATGAAAATTTACATCAATCAACATATTCCGACAAAGAAAATGAATAAGGTGAACATTGTGAATATACTAATTGATGCAATAGGAAAAAGAATGCCAAAAGCATGCAAACTGTGTAAGGTGTGGTATAGCATAGTTAATCCACAAAACCTGATCAGAAAATGTTCTGCATGCAACATGCCAATGCATCCTCAATGTGCTGAAGTAATGCAAGATATGAGTAAGGGTACCAGAATATTTTGCTCAACATGTCTATCATGGATAGAGAATGTTATTAAATCAAGACTTAATGTACAAATAGTTGAGGATGAAGAAGAAGAGGAAGAGGAAGAAGAAGAGGAAAATGGAAGAGAAGAAAACAAAACTGAAATGACAGAAAAAAAATAAGGAAAACAAAGAACAAGACAAGAATATGGATGCAGAGATACTCATTGATACTACATATGAGGCAATCAAGCAGCATACATACGAAGAAATAAATTACGACATGACAACACAAAATAAAATCCCGAAGAGGCTCTACCCAGATATACACAATGATGGGAAAGAGGAAAAAATAGACAAGAAAGACAAAGTCTGCACCCTTTTGAAAAGAGGGAATTGCAGATTCGGAGAAAGATGTTACTACAAACATCCCAAGATATGTCACAACTATGAAATCTATGGTAAATGTGCATACCTAGATGACTATGAGGATGATTGCAGAGATCTACATCCAAAAATATGCAAAAACCTAAAAGAAGGAAAAGGATGTAAGTTTGACAAAAAGTGTAAATATATGCACCCTGCAGCCATGAATCAAAATCAATTAAATAATCAATTAAATAATAAAATCCAAAATAGGAAAGAAACAAATAAAGAGAGGAACAAAGAACATGAGGTGAAGGAAAAAAGCAAGCCATTACCGCAATATGGAGTGTCAGCAAAGGATTTCCAAGCATCAGCTCCAAGATAATACAGCTAGAGATAAATACTGTATGTACGATGCTAGGAGATATTGCAGATACGGAGAAAATTGCAGATTCAGACACAAAATGAATAATTATGATGAAAAAAGATCAAATATTATGGAAAAGTTGGATTTTTTAATGTCAGAATTTCTGGAAATGAAGAAAAGAACAACATAGCAGAACAGGAAAGAGACGTGGGAAAATCCTTATTATTACCCATGTCAAATGAAGGAGATAAAACACAAAACATCATAGTGATGAATGCACAGGATTTAGTTACGAGTAGCTCAAAAAGAAAAATAGAGTACTTAGAAGAACTAACCCAAATTGAAAAGAAAATAGATATAATGAATATAAGTGAAACCTGGTATTCCCAATAGACTGGTATTGACGATCAAATAAAAGGGTTCCAAACTTATAGATCAGATAGAAAAAATAGGAATCAGGGGGGAACCACAATATATGGGAAAGACAAAAAACAAGGAAAAATATATGAGATATATAGTAACTCAGAATGTGAACTAATAGTGGTAGAATTTGAATCTGAAAATTAATGAACATAGTAATATATAGACCCCTAATACTAAAGAGTTTGTCACAATAATAGAAAAATTGGATGATATATGTAGAAATCACAAGGACTGGACTATTCTCCTATCCGGAGACTTTAACTTTCCTTTCGTAGAATGGAAAGAACGAATAGGAGATTGTGGTTGTATTTATACATATGAAAAATAGAGTAATAGCTGTGCAGAAGATAAGAGGCAATTCGGAAAGCTATTAGATATGGTACTAGAATACAACATTCAACAAAGAAATCACCTGCCAACAAGAAAGGAAAATACTTTAGACCTAGTATTTGAGAACGACGTGAATTATGTTAAAGAAATAATAATTTATAATGCGAGTATTTCAGACCATAATATCATAGAATTAACAGTCCATTCCAAAGCAAGTGAAAACAGAGATAAGCAAGAAATGAAAAAGTGGGAAGGATATGGAAAATACAACTTCTACAGTAAAAATATAAAATGGTCAGAAATAAAAGAAGAATTAAACAAAGATTGGGATAACATTTTCGTAAGTGATGGTATAAGGGTAAATACGGAGATATTATATAAAATATTAGAGAAAATAGCGGATAAGTATAGACCGAAGAAGAAAAGTAAACATCAGTCATGCATACCAAGAGACAGAAGGATCTTGTTCCAGAAAATCAGAAAGTGGTAAAAAGGTCTTGCAAAAGAAAAAAATGCATGGAAAGTGATTGAACTAAAAAGTAAGATAGAAAATGCAGAACAAAAGATTATGCAATCAAAAGAAAATGAAAAACGGGACTTGGAAGAAAAAACCCTAGTAAATATCAAGCAAAACCCCAAACTATTGTGCTCATATGCGAAAAAGATGAATAAAAGAAGAATAGAAATAGGCCCTCTAAGAATTGAAGGGAGATTAATGAATGGAAAAAAAGGAAATATGCAACATATTGGCAGAACGATATAAGAGAGAATTCACCCCAAGTTAGATAATGAAGATAATTATATAGAAGTAAAGGATGAAAATAGTGAATATTTAGAAGACAGATATTAATGAAGCTGGTATTGTGCAGGCTAATAATGAAATTAAAAATGGAGCTGGAGCAGGGCCTGATGGTATCCCTGCTATTTTGTTAAAGAAAGTAGTTCATTCTATCGCAAAGCCACTTCCAATATTATTAAGAAAAAGTGCAGATACAGGCAAGATTTATGATTAGCACAGATTAGCATGTATTACCCCTACTTTCAAAAGTGGATCAAGACTAGAGTAATTATAGATTTGCGAGTCTAACATCACATATTATGAAAGTGTATGAAAGGGTAATGAAGAAAAATATTATGAAACATTTAATAAAAGATAATTTGTTTAATATAGGACAACATGGTTTTGTACCCGGAAAAAGTACACAAACCCAACTGTTAGTCCACGGTGAGGACATATACAAAAATATGAAAAGCGGAAATGAAACAGATGTGGCTTATCTAGACTTTGCAAAAGCTTTTGACAAGGTAAATCATAATATATTAGCGAAGAAAATTAGAAAACATAATATGGTGGATAAAGTAGGAAGATGGTTAAGAGAATTTTTACACAACAGAAAACAGATAGTTATTGCAAACGATGAGAAATCGGATGAAGCTAAGGTAATATCTGGTGTGCCACAAGGTACGGTGTTAGTTGCATTACTGTTTGTTATTATGATTGCAGACATAGACAGTAATGTTAAGGACTCGGTAGTGAGTAGTTTCGCCGATGACACAAGAATAAGTAGAGAAATTACTTGTGATGAAGATAGGAACGTGCTGCAAAGAGACCTTAACAAAGTATATGATTGGCAGAGGTAAATAGGTTGGTATTTAACTCTGATAAATTTGAATCAATAAATTATGGAGACAGAGAAGGAAAGCTATATGCATATAGGGGACCTAATAATGAGACAATCACAAATAATGAATCATTTAAAGACCTTGGTGTGATGATGAATAGGAACATGTTATGCAATGATCAAATAGCAATTTTATTGGCAAAATGTAAAGCAAAAATGGGAATGTTACGGCACTTCAAAACAAGAAAAGCTTAACACATGATTATGCTTTATAAAACATATGTTCGTAGTCCACATGAATATTGCAATATGATATGGTACCCACACTATCAAAAGGATATTGCGCAAATAGAGAGTGTACAAAGGTCCTTTACAGCTAGCATAGAAGAAGTTAAGGATCTTGACTACTGGGAAAGACTACAAACTTTAAAATTGTATAGTCTAGAAAGGAGAAGAGAACACTACATGATAATTCAGGCATGAAAACAGATAGAAGGAATTGCCAAAAACATCATGGAGCTAAAAATATCAGAAAGAGCAAGAGGATTAATAGTGCCCAAAAACTATACCAGAAAAATAAGGAAAGCACACAGGACATTAATCCACTACGTACCAGCATCGATAATGCAGCCTCTATTCAATGCGTTGCCAGCTCATCTGAGGAATATATCAGGAATGAGCGTAGATGTGTTTAAGAATAAGCTCGACAAATATCTAAGCTGCATCCCAGACCATCTAAGATTGGAAGATGCAAAATATACCGAAAGATACACTAGCAACTCTTTGGTAGACATTAGAGGTGCCTCACACTGAGGGACCTGGGTCAACCTGAACAAGATGTAAGGCCTGTAAGGTAAGGTCTCTCTCTTTCTCTCTCTCTCTCTCTTACGTATCTTTATTTGTTTTGTATTATAGATAAATGATTTACCTTATAACTAATTTCCAATATTAATAAGATTAATAAAAAAAGTAGCGATTCCCAAACTTTTCATCCACTTGGAGGAAGGTGGGTGGGGGAGTAAATGACAGTTTGATATACGAATTGGTGGAGGGGAAGGATTTGGAGTCTAGAAGTTATTCTCTGGTCTCTCGTCTCTTCTCTTCTCTCTCTCTCTCTCTCTCTCTCTCTTCCATTATCTCTGTCTCAAAAATAATTCATGATTTCACCCTTGATGGTCAGGTATATGATGTTACCATTCAATGCTCTCCTCATCTCTCTCTCTCTCATCTCTCTGCTCTCCTCATCTCTCTCTCTCTCTCTCTCTCTTTGGTTATTGGCTGTAGGTAGATAGGGGGTTAATGGTAAAATGTTTAAGATGACTTTGAAATTATATTAATTATATAACCTCAAAGATTAATACAGAAATAGGGTAGTAATATTAGGTATATTTGAAGTAGGATGCTATTTAAAGTATACATTTGGCATATGAACTTTCAAGATAGGCAGTTATAAGCATTTTTAGTGGTGGTTTTAACTATTCACGGGGTGTCTGGTACCCATCCCCCACGAATACTGGCGGAACACTTGTGAACCCGTATTCACGTTCTCCAGATTCGCGGACTCACGGACCTTATCTATCCATTATTTGCAGGAAATTCGTCTGTTTGCGAGGTTTTTCCTACGATAAATGATCCCAAATTAGTGTATTTTGATGTTATTTTCATGACTAAATACATTTTTATGATACAAAATGGTTTACTAATTTTCAAATATTACTATTGATCAATACTGTATTAGTAAATTTAATAAGATTAAATATAACATAATAACAATAATAATTCTCTCTCTTTCTTACAGAGATGTATTTTTTCTGTATGATAAATAGACAATTTACTAATTTTCAAATAATATAAATGTAAAGAGCAAGCAATTCATTAAAGAAAATACTATAGTGAATTAGTAAGATTTTAGTTTATAAAGTATAAAATTATGTAAGAATGAAGGAAATGCCAGTCTTCACGCATCTTTCTTTCGAATACCAGGTACCAAACTTAGGTCCAACAGCTGTCAAATATATCACGTAATGTGACTGGTGGGGAGGGAGTGTGCTTTCTATCTCTCTCTCTCTCTCTCTTTACTGAGATTTGAAATTTTTATGGTATATGTATGTATAATATGTTTATTAAGATTTTCAAATTATAATAATATTGATAATAATAATTGTAATTGCAAAAATCATATGTGATAGTATTTTACAGAAATGCTACAATAATCTTTTCATTTCACTCTTTCAAAATAAGTATAACCAACTATCAGAAATGAGAAAAAATATCATTATCATATATAAATATTGGAATATATGACAGCGTGAAAAAAAATTTCATATGATTGTATACAAATCACGCTGTGAGCAAAACGGTTAAAGCTAAGGAGTTAACCCTTTAACGCCGACTGGACGTATTTTACGTCGACATTTTTTGTCTCTGGGGTGCCGACTGGACGTATTTTACGTCGACATACAAAAGTTTTTTTAAAAATTCGCGGAAAAATACTTTTAGGCCTAGCAGCCGAAAACTTTTGAATCACGCGCCTTGGGGGATGCTGGGAGTTCACGGATCAAGGTGTTGTTTTGTTCACAATCGTTACGCAGGCGCGCAAGCGCAAATTTCTTTCTTGCCGCACTAAAAAGTACCGGTGACACATCTCAGAAATTATTTCGTCACATTGACATAATTTTTGTACCATTTTAGATTAGCTGTTACGTGGAGTATTATATATGAAAATGTGCGCATTTTTATGTAGAATACAGCTAAAAAATACTCATGATTGTAGCTTTTATCAGTTTTGAGATATTTTCATATAAATAACGATAAGTGCCAAAATTTCAACCTTCGGTCAACTTTGACTCTACCGAAATGGTCGAAAAACGCAATTGTAAGCTAACACTCTTATGTTTAAGTAATATTCAATCCTTTACCTTCATTTTGCAACAAATTGGAAGTCTCTACCACAATATTTCGGTTTATGGTGAATTTATGAAAAAACGTTTTCCTTACGTCCGCGCGGTAACTCTTCCGAAAAAAATCATACGTGCGATTGTGGTAATGTTTGCACCATTTTAAATTAGCCGTTACATAAAGTTTTGATATATGGAAATGTGCGCAATTTCATGCACAATACAACTAAAAACAACCCATGGTTGTAGCTTTTATCAGTTTTGAAATATTTTCTTATAAAAAATGATAAGTGACGCATTTTCAACCTTCGGTCAACTTTGACTCTACCGAAATGGTCGAAAAACACAATTGTAAGCTAAAACGCTTAAATTCTAGTAATATTCAAGCATTTACCTTAATTTGGCAACAAATTGGAAGTCTCTATCACAATATTTCGATTTATGGTGAATTTATGAAAAAAATTACATTTTCCTTACGTCCGCGCGGTAACTCTTCCGAAAAAATCATACGTGCGATTGTGGTAATGTTTGCACCATGTTAAATTAGCCGTTACATAAAGTTTTATATATGAAAATGTGCGCAATTTCATGTAAATACAACAATAAAATAATTGAAGGTTGCAGCTTTTGCTTTTACGAATTTTTGAAATATTTGCATATAAATCACGATAAATAAAAAAAAACCACGTTTGGTCAACTTTTGACTCTATTACCGAAATGGTCGAAAAACGCAATTGTAAGCTAAAAACTCTACAGTCTAGTAAATATTCAGTCATTTATCTTCATCTTGAAATAAATTCGAAGTCTCTAGCACAATATTTAGATTTATGGTGAATTAAAAAAAAAAAACTCCTTCCCTCCGCGCGCAGATTCTCCCCCGCAAATTTCCGAAATGCGTACGTCCCATTCTCGGAATATTTGCTCTATTTCATATTAGGCATTTCATAGAGTTTTATATATGAAAATTTGCGCAATTTCATGTAGAATAAAATGAAAAATATTTGAATGTTGTAGCTTTTGTAATTTCCAAAATAATTGCATATAAAAAAAGAAATATAAAAAAATTCGACATTCGGTCAACTTTAACTCGTCAGATATGGTCGAAAACTGCAATTGTAAGCTAATACTCTTACAGTATAGTAATATTCAATCATTTGTCTTCATTTGAACAAATTGAAAGTCTCTAGGACAATATTTTGATTTATGGTGAATTTTTGAAAAAAACAAAATTTGTTTACGTCAGCGCGTTACGAATTCATGCATCATTTTGTGATAATATTTTCTCTGTGTTGCTTTGATCGTTTTACGATGTGTTATATACCAAAATGATCGCAATTTAGTGTACATTACAACGAATAAAAAAATTAACTTGATACCTTTAACCATTTTGCGCATAGCGCGATTTGGGTACAATTATATATGAAATTTCGTTTTTGCGCTATCATATATCGCATTATTTATATATGATAATGATAATTTTTTTCATTTCCTGATGGTTCATACTAAACTTCAGGCAATGACAAAAAAAAGGAGCCAAAAATGAACTCTTAATCTTGAAAACTAAGCATGCTGTGATTTTTTGAAAAGAAATATTTTTTCCGCTTCCGCGCTCACTCCGAGGTGACCCCCTCGGCACACGGAAGACGATTTTTAATATATCCCTTCGGCGTTTAAGGGTTAATTATTTTTTCGTGGTTTTGCACACTGAATTGCAATGATTTTGGTATATAACAAATTGTAAAACGATCAAAACAACACAGAAAATATTATCACAAAATGATGCATGAATTCGTAATGCGCGGACGTAAAGAAAAGTTGTTTTTAAAAATTCACCATAAATCTAAATATTGTGCTAGAGACTTCCCATTTGTTGGAAAATGAAGGTAATTGATTGAATATTACTAGACTGTAAGTGTTGTAGCTTACAATTCCAGTTTCCGACCATTTCGGTCGAGTTAAAGTTGACCGAAGGTCGAATTTTTTCTATTTATCGTTATTTATATGAAAATATTTCAAAACTGATAAAAGCTACAACCATAAGTGTTGTATTGTTGT